>NC_133333.1:234913274-234969842 GCF_042186555.1 Aquarana catesbeiana | reverse complement strand
CCAGCTCAGCATCTCAGTGAGGCGTTAAGAGCCTGAGCCGGCCATTTCTCCCCCCTCCACAGCCCAGCGCTCCAGTGAGCGTGGGGGAAGGGGGGGAGCTTTAGAGCAGAGAGCCGGTGACTTAGTGCCAGTTCACACTAGGATGACTTGTCAGGTGACCTAGTCGCCTGACAAGTAGCGTCCCGTTCTGTACAATGGAACCGTTCTAGTCAGAGCGACGCAAGTCGCTCCAACTTAGAAAAAGGTTCCTGTACTACTTTGGGGGCGGCTTGCATAGACTTCTATACAGAAGTCGTTTTGCAAGTCGCCCTGGCAGTCGTGTGCAGGTCGCCTCGGTGAGGCGACCTGCAAGTCGTGCCGCCCCTAGTGTGAACCGAGCCTAACAGTTACCGGCTCTCTGCTGACAGAGCTTTGAGAACCGAATGGTCGGCGGTGTTTGATCGGTTTTCAGTGTTAGAGCCAGCAGGGGACAAATGCAGCGTAGGATCGATGCTGCATCCACCTAGGTAAGTATGATTCTAAAAAAAAAAAAATTCAATACTTTTTTATTATTTATATGTATTATAAAAATTATATTATACAGAAAAGCTGTAGTTCAAGGTTTTGTTTGCCATTAACATTTGGAATAAATAGACTATAAAAAGAAACGCACGTTCACTGATAAATTCATACATTTGCAAAAGATTTTACATCCTACCCCTTCAAATGTTCTCTTCACTGCAATTAAAAACGAACCTTGATTTGATCCCACTAATAGAAAAACAATCAAACTATCTTGCAACGAAAAAATGTTGAATGAAATTCTACTAGTGTAGTTTAAATTGTTTGTAAAGGCAGTAGGTTTTTTTTTTTTTTTTTTTTTTTTTTTTTTATCTTTGGCATTCTATGCCTTTTAAAGTGGAGGGCCATCCTGAAAAAAAAAAAATTGCATGAAAAATCCAAAAAAAATTTTTTTTTTAAATTTGAAAAAGAAAAAAAAAAATTTTTTTAAACTTACCTAAACCCTTGTTGCTAGGCAGTCTTCGTAATCTGCCTCTTCCTATTCCGCTGTGTGTCCTGCTCCTCGGTGAGCGGCCCTGTTGCCTTCTGGGAACTGTGTGTGTGTGTGTGTGTGTGTGTTCCCAGAAAACCACGGGGCCATTCGCAGAGCGCCGCTCGCGTGTGCGCAGTAGGAAACTGGCAGTGAAGCCGCAAGGCTCCACTGCCTGTTTCCCTTACTTAGGATGGCGGTGTCGGGAGCCGAGGGACGGGTCGGCCTCGAGCGGCCGACATCGCGGGAACCCAGGACAGGTAAGTCTACGTATTTAAAGTCAGCAGCTACAGTGTTTGTAGCTGCTGACTTTAAAAAAAAAAAATTTCGCTGGCCGGAATCCCGCTTTAAGATAAAAAGCCTTCTGTGTGCAGAAGCCCCCTAATACTTACCTGAGCCCCATCTCTATCCAGCAATTGTTGCAGGAGAGACTTGGCTGTCCGGGACTCTCCCTCCTCATTGCCTGAAACAGCAGAGATGTGCCATTGGCTCCCGCTGCTGTCAAAGTCGTTGAGCCAATCAGTAGAGAGAGAGAGGGGCGGGGCTGGGCCGAGGCTCTGTGTCTGAATTAGCACACGGAGCTGCGACTCGGCTCAGCTTGCTGTGGGGGCACTTAACAGGAACGAGGGGCCAGGAGCACCGAAGAGGGACCTGAGAAGAGGAGGATCTGCTCTGTGCAAAACCACTACACAAAGCAGGTAAGTATAACATGTATGTTATTTTTAAAGGAGAAAAACCAAGACTTTAGTATCACTTTAAGAATAATGATCCATGTAGAAGTAACACCTCACTGTGGTGGTCCATGGCAAATTGCCACTCTGCATTTGGTGTCGTTGTAGATGGGAGATAAAGTTGCCACTGCCTTAGGAACCCCTAGCAGCTTCAGGAGGCACCCCAGGGTTCTATGATATCCTGTTTGTATGAGAAACGCTGGCCTTGATGGAGATGGTCTCTTTTAAATTTTGCTTTGTTTTACATCTAAATAGAACAATGTACAGCATAACCAATAACTTCCTCCATATCTACTTCATTAATGTCTTGGGTTCTGTTTTTACTTTCTTTGGGATCCGGTCTTCTTCACACACAGCATGAGTCGGATTATGCAGTATCATGGCTGCCGCAGTTACACCGGGAATCACAATAAGGACAGTGCCCTGGAAGACAAGATGGATTTGCTGGTGGATGCTAATGACGCCATTCTGGAGAGAGTGGTGGGTGCTTACTTTTGTAGCTAAATAATATATAAGAATACAACAACTATATAGCACTATGAAGTAAAAAAAATAAACCTATAAAGTAATACCTCGGATTGCGAGTAACTCGGTTAATGAGCGTTTCGCAATGCAATGAAAAATCCTGACTCAGTTTGCGTTGTCTCGCAAAACGAGCAGGATTCAAGCTTTTGCGGTGTGCAGTACTGCATTTGGCCAGAGGTGCAGGGGCACCGGTGTCACATTTGGAGCCACTCAGGAACGGGGGGTTTCCGAGTGTCTCTGGCACTCCCCCACCTCTGGCCACATGTGGTACTGCAAACAATAGAAGTCACTGTGGAACTAATTACCTGAGTTTCCATTGACTTCTATGGGGAAACTCGCTTTGATATACGAGTGCTTTGGAAGCATTCTTCTGGAACAAATTATGCTCGTAATCCAAGTTACCACTGTAGAAGTATAAATAATTATTACAAACAATGTATAGTGTTAATTGACAATACAAATGATCAGTGCATATACTCCTACATTAATAAACTGCACAAAAATAACACACATAAAAGCATCTAGATCTTCATCCAAAAATGACTTCTCTGCTTTCATTTCCTGAATCTCAGCCTCTGCAGAAATGTTAATTAAAAAAAGAAAAAAACTTTTTTGGAATCGGTACATTTTTCTCAGTACGATGTTGCCTGCCAGCAGCCTCCTGGGATCATATTTCAGGAGGATGTAGGAACAGTCTCACTGCAGGCTGCTGCTTGTGCATGCGCAGCAGGGGAGCCAGCTGAGGGACATCAGGAGGTCGCAGATGGCTCCTAAAACCAAAATGGCTGTGCAGAGGAGCAGATGCCCTGATGAGAATCATCTGCATAAAAGACAACGCTGGACTCCAGGGACTGTTATGTATCTGTTTTTTTAAAGGTTAAGTTCACCTGTTTGTTTAGGGTGGAACGTGTAACATGTTCCAGTATCCGGCATCTGCAGCCACATGGTCGCGTCATTGAATTCACTGTGTCCTGTGAATGAATGCCTACAAGTACCGTCAGCCATTGCAGCTGACGGCTTGTAGTTCTCAATGAGCTGAGCTGGTGAGTTCTCTTGTAGTCCATTGATCTTCTTGTTCTCAGGTAACTGCCTGCCTGTATGAGGTATGAGCAGACAGCTATGCTGAGAGTCTGCAGGAGCCTGGGATTGCACACGCTATCTGGTGATTGTAGGTGCAATGCTCTGCATTCTCCTAATAAATTAAATGCTAGGGTGCCCATTTATTTTGTATTGACGCAAATCGCACCGCAAAGTTGTGGTACTCAGTATCAGTGAGTACTTGACCGAAAATATCGGTACTCGTTATCAGTGCAACCCTATTAAATGCACTTTTTTTTTTTTTTTTTTTTCTTAGAATCATACTTGGGTGGATGGATGCAGCATTTGTCCAATATTGCATCTGTCCCCCTGCGCCTCTGCACTGAGAACTGAGCGATCAAACATCGCTGATGGCTCGGTTCTCTCAGCTCCCCTAGCAGAGAGCTGCTGACTGTCGGTCAGCAGCTCTCCGCTCTGCCCCCTCCGCGCTCACTGGAGTGCTGAGCTTGTGGGGGGAGGGGGGGGGGAGGGGGGGGGGGGGAGGTGAGACGGGTGTCAATCCAGGTACCTGGCAGAGCCAGACTTCCATTGTCGGGATTACGCGGTGCCTGGACTGATTTCTGTGACGTCAGCAGAGAGCGGACTTCATTCCGTTCTCTGCTCAAAACGGGTCACAGGAGTGCAAAACAAATTGCACTCCTGTGACCCATAGGAGAAGCCCGGCCAAACAAGCTTAGGCTGGACTTCTCCTTTAAATGTCGGCAGCTACAGTATTTTGTAGTTTCTGACTTTATTTTCCTATTCCTTATTCACCGCTTTAAAGGAGAAGTACAGCCAAAGCCAAACGATCAGCAGCGTTTAATCGCTCGGTTCTCAGTCTTAGAGCTGGCGGGGGACAGATGCAGCATCCACCTAGGTAAGTATGATTAGGGGAAAAAAAAAAAACCTGATACTTCTCTTCTAATTTAAAAAAAAATCCAGTCCAGGTGCGGGGTTTAGAAGATGGTATCCCTTCCTTCTTTCAATTACATCTCTGGTGCATGCGCAGTGGTATCCAGATTGACGGCACATTGAGTATGCCATTACTGTACAGCTATGTGCTGTGTCTTTGTAATCTTGCGAGCGTTCTCATCATTCATCATTTTCTGAAAAACCCCATGTGACTATTTATGTCATGGGGTGTTTACAAAGCATCAACACTGAGTAAAGAAAGGCACTGATTCGATGGTTACTGCACAGCCAGCAAATCAGGAGTAAGATATTTACATGTGTATTTTGATTGGTTATGCGGGGCTAAAGCACCATGGTAACAGATGAAAACGAGGCTTGGTTTACTTGTACTGAGCATATGAGGTTCTTGCAGTGATGCAGGAGAAAGGGCGGAAGTACACATATGGAAGGAATAGGGAGGTTGCAGCAAAGATGGCGCCGGCTTCAGCTGGAACAGACAACTAACGAAACAAGCTGCATCAATAGTAAGGCTGCTGATAGGATGCTAAAGAGTATATCTTTGTGTTCATAAATGCATTACATAGTGATATTGGGCTACTGTGGTTTTTTTTTTTTGTTTTTTTTTTTTTTTTTTTTTTTTTTGTACTGAGTTTGCTACTGCTTTAAGTTGGGCTGAGTGCTGGGCAGTCATTCAGAAGCAGTGACAGGTACTCTTATTTTGCAGGGCATGATGCTGGATGAGGCTTCAGGGGTGCACCGTAGCCAGGAGCCCATTCTGCCTGCAGGTCTTCAGGCACCAAAGACCATTATCTCCAGCTGGAATCGCCGGGTAAGCAGAACCCACAAACCCCGGACTTCTTTCAGATTATCACTGTTATTCTGGTGGCGATGCTCTTAATGTGCCTGTTTCTTTTGCATTTGCAGAGCAATGACACAAGCAAGAAACACAAGACACAAACATTTCGTCTGCTACAGGCCAAGAACATAGTGCGACCACAGCTGAAGTTCAAAGAAAAGATAGACAACACGAACACTCCTTTTGTTCCAAAAATATTTATAAAGCCAAACGCGCAGAAACCGCTTCCAGAGAGTAAGGACTTGCCATAGCACTGGGAAACCTATCGCTGCTACCAGTTCATGTTCCTTGATGGCACTCGCAACTTGGGAAGTGATCCCACCTACCTACTGCTATCTGGGGCTCTGTTAGAGAAATTTGCCTTCGCTTCCTGTCCTGACAACCGCTTTACCAGACAGGAAGTGAGGGGAAATCAGCACCAGGGACACAGAAATAAAGTGACAGAGGTATTGGCCTCCCCCTTACTCTGCTAAAGAAATGTTTTTGTCTATGTTGCTGTTGGAAAGTTGCACTCATTTCCTCTACAGCAGCACGTCAGCAGGAAAGGAAGTGAGTTGAAATCTCTAACAAAGCCCTGAATAGCAGTAAAAATTTGACAGGAGCTGATTACCTGTTAAAGGTGTACAGGCAAAGCTCGTTTGGCTGTACTTCTCTTATGGATCACAGGAGTGCAGTTCATTTAGCACTCCTTTGACCCATTTTGAGCAGAGAGCGGGCTGACATCACAGAGCCGGTCCAGGCTCAGGTAAGGTCATGGAGTCTGGATCTGCCCACATGCCTGGACCAGCACCGGCTGAGCCTCTCAACAAGCCGCTGAGAGCCTGAGTCGGCCACTCTCACCCCCCCCCCCACAGCCCAGCGCTCCAATGAGCAAGGAGGGGGGAGAGCAGTGACTGACAGCAGCTCTCTGCTCGGGGAACTGTGAGAACCGAGTGATCTGCGCTGTTGGATCGCTCGGTTTTCAGTCTTAGAGGCATCTGGGGACCGATGCTGCATCTACCTAGGCAAGTATAAATCTGCAAAAACCCCAAACCCCATACTTCTCTTTTAAAGTGGTTTTAAAAAGAAAGGGGAAAAAATTTTTTTTTTTTTTTTTTTTTTTTTACCTTGCTGCATTCTGTGCATAAGGTAAAACAACCTTCTGCTTGCAGCTTCCCTCGCAGCATCCCTAAATATATACAGTGCCTTGCAAAAGTATTCACCCCCTTGGCATTTTTTGTGTTTTGTTTCCTCACAACCTGGAATTAACATGGATTGTTTGAGAATTTGCATCATTTTAATTTAACATGCACACAACTCTTGAATATTTTTTTTCTTTTTTTTTTTTATTGTGAAGCGAACAACAAATAGGACAAAATAACAGAAAAAGTCAATGTGCATAACTATTCACCCCCCTAAAGTCAATACTTTGTAGAGCCACCTTTTGCGACTATCACAGCTCCAAGTTGCTTTGGATAAGTCTCTATGAGCTTGCCACATCTTACCACTGGGATTCTTGCCCATTCCTCCTTGCAAAACTGCTCCAGCACCTTCAAGTTGGATGGTCTGCACTTGTGAATAGCAATCTTTAAGTCTAACCACAGATTTTCTATTGGATTGAGGTCTGGGCTTTGATTAGGCCATTTGAAACACATTTAACATGTTTCCCCTTAAACCACTCAAGTGTTGCTTTAGCAGTGTGTTTGGGGTCATTGTCCTGCTGGAAGGTGAACCACCGTCCTAGCCTCAAATCAAACAGAGTGGTACAGGTTTTGCACAAGAATATCCCTGTATTTAGCTCCATCCATCGTTCCCTCAACTCTGACCAGTTTCCCAATTCTGACTGCTGAAAAACATCCCCACAGCATGATGCTGCCACCACCATGATTCACTGTGGGGATGGTGTTCTTTGGGTGATGTGATGTGTTGGGTTTGCGCCAGACATAGCATTTTCTTTGATGGCCAATAAGTTCAATTTTAGTCTCATCAGACCAGAGCACCTTCCTCCATACATTTTGGGAGTCTCTCACATGCCTTTTCGCAAACTCAAATCGTGCCATTTAGTTTTTTGCTGAAAGTAATGGCTTTCTTCTGGCCACTCTGCCATAAAGCACAACTCTTTGGAGCGTATGGCTTATTGTTGTCCTATGTACAGATACTCCAGTCTCTGCTGTGGAACTCTGCAGCTCCTCCAGGATTACCTTAGGTCTCTGTGCTGCTTCTCTATTTAATGCCCTCCTGCCCGGTCCATGAGTTTTGGTGTGCAGCCATCTCTTGGAAGGTTTGCTGTTGTGCCATGTTCTTTCCATTTGGTTATCATAGATTTGATGGCGCTCCTGGGGATCATCAGATTTGAATATTTTTTTTATAACCTAACCCTGACTTGTACTTCTCAACAACATTGTCCCTTACTTGTTTGGAGAGTTCCTTGGTCTTCATAGCAGTGTTTGGTTAGTGGTGCCTCTTGCTTGGGTGTTGCAGCCTCTGGGGCCTTTCAAAAAGGTGTGTAAATGTAATGACAGATCATGTGACACTTAGAATGCACACAGGTGGACATCATTTCACTAATTATGATTTCTGAAGGTAATTGGTTGCACCAGAGCTTTTTGGGCTTGATAACAAAGGGGGTGAATACATGCCAATTATCCGTTTTTTATTTCTGAAAAATAGTTTTATGTATATATTATTCTAATTTTACTTCACCAACTTAGACTATTGTGTTCTGATCCATCACATATAATTCAGATTTAAAAAACATTGAACTAAAGGCTGTAATGTAACAAAATGGGTAAAAGCCAAGGGGGGTGAATGCTTTTGCAAGGGACTGTACCTGAGCGTTATCTCGATCCAGCCATGTGCACAAGAACTGAGGCCTCTAACTCTTCATTGCATCACATACAACAGCAGGAGCCAATGGCTCCAGCTGCTGTCAATCGGAGCCAGTGAGGAGGAAGTGGGGGGGGGGGAGGGGGCGGAGCCGAGTCATGCTCCGTTTTATACACACAAAGCAGGGCTCGGGAGCGAGCACGCACGAGTGCTCCAAAAGCAAGCAGCTTGCTATGGGGGGGAGGGGCACTTGACAGGGGGAGGAGGCAGGAGCACCAGCGGGGGGGACCCAAGAAGAGGAGGATCAGGGCTGATTTTGGCAAAACCACTGCACAGAACTGGTAAGTAAACAAATCAAATGAGATTTTATTATTACTTTAAGGTATAACCAAAGGTAAAAAATTGTATTTATTTTTTTAGCTTTGGATAGAGGGGAGGAGGATTGGAACACCGCTAGTTTTTATTGCTGTCTGTGCCCCCATTAAGGAGATTCACCCTCTCTATTTGTCCTGTTTACCATTATCATTGAAAGTAAAAGAAAAGCTCAAATTTGGGGTTGTCCCCAGAAAAGTAATAGATGGGATATCTTCCAATGGGGACACTAGTTTTGGTGACCTGGGGGTCCTCAAAGAATTCCCTTAATTTGCAGGGATTTCCTGTTTGGCTATGGGACAGGAAGTGAAGGGTAATCTCCCCAATGGGACAAAGATGGTAAAAATTAACCTTTCAGGGGTTATTACCCTCCCTTACTCTATAATATAATATATATATATTTATATTAATGCTATAGTTATGCTATCATTCTACTTTAATGAATGTGACAGATGATGTTAGTACACATTGGCAACCATGAAAATCAGTTGAAAGTTTAATGTCATGTGTGACTTCTGTACAGCACTTAAATAAAGAATACAAAAAAAAACTTGACAGGACTTCTAACCCTTACCCACTCTACTCAAAACCAAGAAAACCTTTTGGCTCCACATGCACTTTAAATTAGATTACTTAATAATTCCAGGAACTTTCTTTGATTTTTTTCCATACCTGCATCTTGATAGTTGGTACAAATAAAATATGGGGTTGATTTTACTAAAGGCAAATCTATTGTGTACTACAAGTGCAGTTGCTCCAGAGCTTGGTAAATGAGGTAAAGCTTCAAAGAATACCCAATCACGTGCAAGGGAAATCAAGAAAAAAATGCTGTTTTTTTTTTTTTTTTTTAACAAAATTGGATGATAGAAATCAGAGCTTCCACCTCAGATCTAGAGCAACTGCACTTGCAGTGCACAGTATATTTGCCTTTAATAAATCAACCTCTGTTTGATTTGTGAGGCTCGGTGTAACATGACTTGCAAACCTTCTTGGAGCTGTAATATGCATTTAGAATTCCTCAAATTGTCAATACATGAGTTTGCAGCCTGTCGGCTACTCGCCTGTGTAATGGGGGGTGACTGTGCTCTGTTTTTCCCCAGCTCTCAGGACTAAACGGGAGAAGCGCCCTGAAGACCTGGATGTCCCGGCAGCCCTAGCAGATTTTATCCACCAACAGCGATTACAGCAGCCTGAAAGTGACATGTAAGATGCATGAAAACAAAATCATCTGTAAAAAAAAAAAACAAAAAAAAACGGGAAGTGTGGTACAAGCATAAACAGAGAAAATACAGCAGATGCTGCCCCTAAACAAAAGGCGCTGAAGTACCATTTTTAATTAGGATCAGTTGTCTGTTCTAGCAGTTTTTCTATGACAGATGGAACAGGAGAACTGGAGCTGCATCCTCCGATGTCTCTGCCCGTCCCCGTACTCCACTCAGCCCAAAACGAGAGGAAGGAGGAGGGTTGTTAACTTTTTAGGCTCTGCTTGTGTGGTGTGGTCACTGCACAAGCAGAAAGAGGGATGTGAATAAATCTTAAAAAAATACAACTGATTTGTAACCCTTTTTCCTGAATCGGGGGAGAAAAAGGCTTTTTCCGTGATGCGTTTTTTTTTTTTTTTCTGTTCTAGAAGGGATAACCAGTTTAATGGAACAGACACCCCTTATTTAAGGCATCAGAAATAGAATGCAGATTGCTTGCTTTCCCATTGCATAGGAAAGGAGTTAACTCCTTCCCTATTCAAATGAAACGCACACTAGAGCAGGGGTCTTTAAACTACGGCCCTCCAGTTGTTCAAACACTACAATTCCCATCATGCCGAGTCATGTCTGTGAATGTCAGAGCTTTACAATGCCTCGTGGGATGTGTAGTTCTGCAACAGCTGGAGGTCCCTAGTTTGAGGATCCCTGCACTAGAGTGACTCCTTATGCAGACCATTGAGAGTGATTCAGTATGCACACACTTAACATCCACCATTAGGTGTTTCTGGGTACCAACGGTACTGCTGTAATTATGGTTTTATTGGCTGGTCAACCATCCTTTTTAGCAATATTTTTTCTCATATAATGTATAGCGTCTTCTCTAACTTTAATGATGTGTTTTTCAGGCTGGCTCACCCTTATCGGTATGAATTGGATCACTTTGATCCTCTGGAGAAACATATGGAAATGCCAGACATACAGGTGAGTTTTGCAGCCTGACTACTCATTGAGGAACTACATAATTGCATTTTATCCTTAATACATGATGTCAGTGCTGCCTAAGTTCTCTATTGAAACATGCATCCCAAAAATTGTCCGGGGTCTCCCTTGTAGCTTGTGGTCTTAATTGACTAATCCCTGAATCATCACACACAGTGGGGAAAATTAATTATTTGATCCCCTGCAGAATTTGTAAGTTTGCCCACTTACAAAAAAATGAAGGGTCTATAATTTTTATCACAGGTGTATTTTAAATGATACAGACAGAATATCAACCAAAAATCCAGACGAAAAACACATCACAAATGTTATAAATTGAGTTGCAGTTCAGTGAGTAAAATAAGTATTTGATTCCAAAGCAAAACATGACTTAGTACTTGGTGGAGAAACCCTTTGTTGGCAAGCACAGAGGTAATACATTTCTTGTAGTTGGTGGCCAGGTTTGCACACATCTCAGGAGGGTTTTGGTCCACTTTTCTTTACAGATCTTCTCTAAATCCTTAAGGTTTCTTGGCTGTCGCTTGGCAACTCAAAGTTTCAGCTCCCTCCATACATTTTGTATAGGATTAAGGTCTGAAGACTGGTTAGGCCACTCCATGACCTTAATGTGCTTCTTCTTGAGACACTCCTTTGTTGCCTTGGCGGTATGTTTTGGGTCATTGTCATGCTGGAAGACCCATTAATGACCCATCTTCAGTGTTGAGGCTGAGGGAAGAAGATTCTCATCCAAGACTTTACAATACATGGCCCCGTCCATTGGCCCCTGAATGCAGCAAAGTCAGCCTGTACCTTTAGCAGAGAAACAGTCCCAAAGCATAATGTTTCCACCTCCGTGCTTGACTGTAGGGATGGTGTTCTTCGGGTCATAGTCAGCATTTTTCTTCCTCCAAACACGGTAAGTAGCGTTAAGGAGAAAAAAAAATCGGTGTGGAGCAGTTTTGCTAATTTAAAGTCCTATTGAAGATGCTCTTGGTGAAATACTTTGTGATGATCCAGAAGCTGCAAAAATGTTTCTGGAATGAACTCTGGAGGGAAAAACTCTTTAATTATGGTCCTCATCATTTAATTCCATAAAGTATTTTTACATGTCTTTAGGGCATCTCTGGCATGCAAGAATGTGTTTTGCCATCCTTGCAACATTTGGAAATATTATTTATCATTGTAAAAAAACATATTCCGTCCCCCCCTTTTTATTTTTTTTTTTATTTATTCAATGTTTACCAAAAAATAAAGGGCTTTGGGGAGGAAAAAAGAAAAAAAATGTTGTTTTTCCCAATTTTGTAAGTTTGTTTTTTTTTTTTGTGTGGTTTTTTTTTTTTTTTTTTTTTTTTTTTTTTTTTTTTTCTCCTCCAGGCCTTACCTTACCATTTTTAGTAGGGGTGCAACGGATCGTCATCGATCCGTGGAGGTTGATCCGTACGGGACACCCGCGATCCACGGAGCGCTCTGTGGCCTCGGCCATAGGAAAGGCAGCGGCTTCTGCCTAGCTCCGGAGCGGCGGCCATCTTGGTACACCCGGCGGCCGTTTAGCACGTGATCGCTCCGTCAAATGACGGAGCGATCACTTGTAACAAACCGGCGTCATGTCATGACGCCAGTTCCTCTCTCCCCTCTGTGTACAGATCTGTACAGTGGAGGGGAGAGATCGGATGGCAGCAGTGCCAATACTCTGCAATGCCCTGCCAATACTCTGCAATGCTCTGCTGCAATGCCCTGCCAATACTCTGCAATGCCCTGCCAATACTCTGCAATGCCCTCCTGCACTGCCCTGCCAATACTCTTCCATGCCCTGCCAATACTCTTTCACACCCTACCAATAGTCTGCCAATTCCCTGCCAATACTCTGCCAATATACCCACCAATACCCTGCAGTACTCTGCCACACCCTGCCAATAGGGAGATTGTGGATATTACAGTGGGGGAGATTTTTTTTTTTTTTTTGATCCGAACCGTGACTCCTAATCCGAGGAATGATCCGAACCGTGAGTTTTTTGATCCGTTGCACCCCTAATTTTTAGCAAGAGTACATACATATCGCCAGCACATCATGGAGCTTTAAGATAACATCCCAAACTTTTATTTATTTTTTCAAGAGATCACATCGGTATCGTACAACGTTTCGGAGCCACAAAGGGGTCCTGCGTGACTCTCCAATGTTGTACCTTTTATTCTGGTGATGTGATCACCAGAATAAACATTTGGACATTATCCTAAAGATCCATAGTGTATTGGCAATATACTGTTGCTTATAATGTTACCATCTGGAAGTTGCTACATGCTTGCTTTTTTTTTTTTGCCATCTCCCGAAATGTTTGCAATGGGAATATTTTTATATATGACCCATTTCCTTAATGCCCTCTCTACATGTTGCTAGTGGTGCACCGAAAGTTCAGGATGCACTTGGCCAAAACCAAAATTGACAGTTTAAAAAATATATATAAATATTTTTATAAATGTATTATATTCAACCTTTTTAAATTTAATATTGTGAAATTATTTTTGCCCATTATCAGCACCTTTTTTGAAGCGGTGTTAAAAATCCTGCTTGTTGCATTTTTGGTGCATATTTGGCAGCCATTATTGCCACTTTTTACCCTTTGGCACAAGGCTAAAAACCCTATTTTCGGCTGATAATTTTCAGGCCATCACTACATGTTACATGTAAGGACCTCCTGCCATTACTCATGTAACCATAGTCCTGTCTCCTTGACCTTGTTCAAAATCGATTTTCAGATCTGGCGTTATGTGCCATTGTTTGATACTTCAGTACTTGTTAATTTGACCACATTCATGATTGTTAAAGAGAACCAATCAGTATAAAAATATAGTGAAGGTTCAATGTTTGCCACAGCTGCTATTTTTACAGCTATGCAGTTTGCAACTTTATAATGCAAAGACAGTATGGCAGCAAAACTAATTATGTTGCTTTGTTTTTACCAGCCATTTGTACCTTTGAACGACGTCCCCTACCATTTTATCAACACGCTGGATGATCTTGTAGCGCTAAATGAGAAGTTGTTAAAATGCTCAGAGTTTGCTGTGGATCTGGAGGTAAGACGTCATCCGATACTGGAATTGTTTTTATATTACCTATAGGAATAGAAAAATTTGCGCTACCCAAAATAATTAGATTCTAGTCTGAGGATTTTCAGATAGAGAAGCTAAATGCTTGTTATTATGGGCACTGCAAACATGTTTCTTATCAACATTTACTATTAAACCCCAATCGCGTGACCTCTGTGATTGGCTGTCACCGTGGTTACATGATCAGGAACTGACGCCGGCTCCCGAACATTACTAAAGATTGGAAACTGTCTTTGAAAGCTTGATCACTGTGCTGTGAGCGCGCTTTCAGTACAGAAAACTGGGCCGCCCATGGATGCATATGTGTAGCATGTGGTCGGTAAAGTCCACCTTCCCTGCTGCCACTCACAAGCATTGCATGAGCAGCAAGAGGTTAAGGAGAATCTTTAGTGTTTGTTGCCTGTTCGTTAATAATTGTCCTCTTCCTCTTGCAGCACCATTCGTACCGCAGCTTCCTGGGCCTCACCTGCCTCCTGCAGATCTCCACCCGCAGTGAGGATTTTATTATTGATCCTCTTGAGCTCCGCAGTGACCTTTACATCCTGAATGAGAGTTTTACGGATCCTTCCATTGTCAAGGTCAGAAGATTAAACTGTTGTAAACCTCCTGAACGTTTAAAGTTGTAACTATGGGTGAAATCGTAAAATACATATATAATGCTTTCTGTCTCTGGTGTTAGGATGTGGTAGGACTGAACAGATTCTTGGTTGTAGCAATCGTTTGGACTCCAATTTAGTGGTTATGCTTGGGGGTCTTGATGTGTTAAGAATGTATATTGTTTCTCAGCTGCTTAACTCCTGGAGTTCCAGTTATAGTGCTGCTATGTCAGACTTGTGGTGTCCCTGTGTTTGGTAAGCCCTTGTACAGAGTCCTACATCTCAATGGTTTAGTTAACATCTTTTGTTAGTACTCAAAAAAAAAAAATAGAGGTTTCACTTATCTGCTTAAATATAGCCACAACCCTGGAATATTATTATTATTATTATTATTATTATTATTATTATTATTATTATTATTATTCAGGATTTATATAGCGCCAAGAGTTTGTGTAGCGCTTTACAACATAAGGGGAAAAAGTACAGTTACGATACAATTCGATACAGGAGGGGTCAGAGGGCCCTGCTCGTTAGAGCTTTACAGTCTAGAAGGGAGGGTCAAGTGAAACAAAAGGTAATAGCTGTGGGGGGATGAACTGATGGAGAAATTGAAAATACAGTTGTTAGGTGTGGGTAGGCTTCTCTGAAGATGAGGGTTTTCACCGATCGCCTAAAAGCTAAGAGAGTAGGAGATAATCGGACAGATTGGGGTAAGGAGTTCCATAGGATTGGAGAGGCTCTGGAAAAGTCCTTGAGGTAAGCAAAGGAGGAGGTGACAAGGGAGCTAGAGAGCAGGAGGTCTTGGAACGATTAGGTTGGTATTTTGAGACTAGGCTAGTGATGTAGCTGGGGGCTAAATTGTGGATGGCTTTGTAAGTTGTTAGTATTTTGAATTTATTTAGTTGGGTGAGCGGAAGCCAGTGAAGGGAATTACGGAGAGGAGTAGCAGACAGAGCAAATTGGTAAGGTGGATTTGTCTGGCAGCATCATTCATGATGGACTGAAGGGGGGGATAGACTATATAAAAGTAAGCCAATGAGGAGGGAGTTGCAGTAGTCAAGGCGAGAGATGACCAGGGGGTGAATTAAGAGCTTTGTGGTTTCATTGGTTAGGCAGGGGCGTATTTTGGAGATGTTGAGGTGGCAAGATTTGGACAGTGATTGGATATGGGGCTTAAACGATAGCTCAGAGTCCAGGACTACACCTAGGACCTTGGCGTGCGGGGATGGGCTGATAGATGTGCCATCGATTTTGACATTGATCAGGGGAAAGGGGCAAGTGGTGGAGGAAAAATTTAATAAGTTCGGTTTTGGATAGATTGAGTTTGAGGAAGTGGTGGGACATCCAGACCGATATATCTGTTAGTAAGTTAGTGATACGTGAGGAGGGAGTGAGCTGAGGGGTAGAGAAATAGATTTGGGTGTCGTCAGCGTAGAGCCATGAGAGGCTATCGGCTGACCCAGGGAGGCAGTGTAGATTGAAAATAGGAGAGGTCCAAGAACAGAACCCTGGGGGACCCCAACAGAGAGAGAATATATGGAAAAGCACAGTTTCGCCCCTTAACATGGGGCTTTAAAAGCATGACCGAGTAAAAAAATATTTGCATTAAAATTTAAAGTTGAATTTGTTCTGGTTTACAAAAAGTCGAAAAATATATCAAAAAATGACAATGTACAATAAAAGAATGGGGTACATGTTACCGCACCATATTTTTACAGTACACCTATCCAATTTTTATAAAGAGTTGTGTCAACATATCCTACGTGTTTTGAAGTAATCTTGGCTCATTCCTCAGGGATAGTTTTTTGCAATTAATGTTGTAGGTACAGTCTACAAAATAAAAATAATGTTAAAACCATTCATCAAAATATATATTTTGGTGGCTCTTCTGGAAATAGGTGGAGTTTAAATGCGGTACTTAGTGTTGAGGATACTAATGACCCAACACTGGTCAAAGTGATTAAAAACATGAAATACACATGAAGGTTTCATCGAAGTAGAAATGCATAAAAAGCCAAACAGAGGGTGCAGAAGAGGATGGACAGAGGTCTCTGGGAACAGACCGAGAGTGTCTCCAACATATATGCACTGGGACAAAATGTCTTTTTGTTAGTATTCCTTTTGGGACTTTGTATAATGTTGTAGCTGTGGGGGACTGAAGTCGGTGTCCTAAACGTTTGGGTTTTATGAAGCACCTGTTCCTGCCATCAGCAATTTATTCCTGTATTTTCTTTTTTTTTTTTTTTCTGTAAATCTTCAATAAATATCTCCTTTTTAACCAGTGTGTACGATATTTTTTTTTTTTTTTTTTTTTGTAATTGTACTTATCTGATACTAATCCCCCCTTTTTTTTATTTATTTATTTTTTTCCCCCCACTGCCAGGTCCTGCATGGTGCAGATTCTGATATTGAGTGGCTACAAAAAGATTTTGGCTTATATATTGTAAACTTGTTTGACACCCACCAAGGATCTCGCTTGCTGAACCTTGCGAGGAACTCTCTAGATCACCTCCTCAAACACTACTGCAGCGTTGTGTCTGATAAGAAGTACCAACTGGCTGACTGGAGGATCCGGTGAGTCCCCAACCAATAAACGCAACAAATACTTGAGAATACAGTCAATCTTAACCAGCTATTTCTGGCCAACAGCCCATTACCACAGGAGATGATCGAGTATGCCCGGGCGGACACTCACTTTCTGCTGTACATCTACGATCGCATGAGGACAGATCTTCTGAATGCCGCCAACGGTAAACAGAACCTTCTACAACTGGTCTGGCAAAAGAGCAAAGAGATCTGTCTGAAGGTAGGAAATGTTTTGAGGAGGGTTTTAATTGCTTTGCTTTTAATTTTTTTTTTTTTTTTTTTTTTTTTTCAGTAAACGTAATTTTTCTTCATTTAGGCAAAGAGAGCCCTATGTGATGCTTTTTTTTTGAGACGGGTTCTCTTTACCAACCAATGCTGTAACTTACAACCATAAATATCAAAACCAGTGAAAATGAAATATATATACCAAAGTGCATATATAGCAAAATTCACAGTAGTGCAGCAATAACACCTAATTCAGTGTTCAATTGAACACTGAACTAATTAGGTGTTATTGTTTCGCTACTGTGAATTTTGGTATATATATTTCATTTTCATTGGTTTTGATCTATGTTTGTCCCAAGCATGTTTGAAACCCCTTACTGTTGACTGACTCGCTACCTCTGCTAGAACTCTATTCCAAGCATCAACTACCCTTTCAATAAAATTAATGCTTTATAAGATTAGTTTTGAACTTTCCTCAAGTTAGTTTGAGGTCATGTTCAGGTGTTCTTGATTTTGGTTTCATATTGAAAATCCTGCCCTATTGAATCTTATTCACCCTATTGATGTATTTGAAGGTTTCAATCACGCCTTCCCTTCTCTCCTCCAGACTGTACACATTTAACCACTTGCTGACTGTCCTATAGCACTCTTACCGCTACAGGGCAGCAGTGTGTGTATGTATGTATATATGTATGTGTGTGTGTGTGTGTGTGTGTGTGTGTATGTATGTATGTGTGTATATATATATATACACACACACACACACACACACACACACACACACACACACACACACACACACACACACACACACACACACACAATATTCTCAAAAATGGAAGCAATCAGCGCAAACAAAATAACTGTAGTAACACTAAGGGTTAACACCAAGCCCATATAACATAATAAAAAACAAATTAAGTGCAGCGCAAATGATATAGATGAAAGTCCATATATGAGGGAACACAATTCTCCTGTCTTAATTCTCCTGTCTTAATATAAAAACACCAAAGATCTTCTCCACTTATATGCATATAGAATGCTTACCAGATGGAAGGTCATAAGGGCATAGATTCCATAAACACTGGATCAACATGGCTCGGATCCTCTGGTTGTCCTCAACAGTTCCCAGCAGATGTCTCTCCAATGCAGCAGATGGACAAATGGACTCCCCGTGCAATGTAGCAATAAGGGAAGACGGGGGGGGGACACCTAAGAGTGGTCCGTATGATGCAGCCGTAAAGCAATTTATTATAAAAAATTGAGTGTGATACACTTTAAAAAGTGCGCTCGTATAGCGCTGATCGGATAATAAAATAACACGTTGTGAAGCAGAGTAAAACAGACTGTTCACGTCCGAACAACTGTGAGATGGCAGCGGGTGACGTCAGAGCGTAAGACTCCGCCCCTGTATGAGGCGTTACGTCCACAGGACTTCGTCAGCGAGTGTGTGTGATTTTGCATTTCCGCCTGCGTAGGGCATGCCGCTTCTGCTGTGATAGCAGAAGCTGATCTGTGGGTCCCGGGGACTCTGTCCTTCGGCACACGTTGATCATTAGGCATATCTCGGTCCTCCTGTGTTTTACTTTGTAAACAAGGCAAAACTCACTTCTGACAGGGAAAGGGGTGATCCTGTGTCTCTGCAAAGCAGACTAGAACCAGTTTCTTCCCCTAGTGAAAGCACCACACTGTGTACACACAAACACTGGCTAGAAACAGTTAATGCTTTGAGTGCCCTAGATGTTTAACCCCTTCCCAGCCAGTGTCATTAGTACAGTGACGGTGCATATTTTTAGCACTGATCACTGTACTAGTGTCACTGGTTCCTGCAAAATGTCAGTGTCTGAAAGTCTGTCGCAATATCACAGGCCTGCTATAAGTCGCTGATCGCCGCCATTACTAGTATATATTTAAAAAAAAACAAAATAAAAAAATTCCATAAATATTTCCCATATTTTGTATACGTTATAACGTTCACATAAACCAATCCATATACACTTATTAGGATTTTTTTATCAAAAATATGTAGCAGAATTCATATTGGTCTAAATTTATGAAGAAATTAGATTTTTTGTGGTTTTTTTTATTTGATATGTTTTATAGTAAGAAGTTTTTATATATATATATATATATATATATATATATATATATATATATATATATATATATATATATATATATATATATATATAAATAATTATTATTATATTTTTTTTTTTTTTTTTTTTTTTAAATTGTCGCTCTTTGTTTAAAAAAAAAAAAAAAAAAAAGGTTATCAAATACCACCAAAAAGCTCCTATTTGTGGGAATAAAACATGACAAATTTTTATTTGGGTACAGTGTCGCATGACCATGCAATTTGTTCGTTAAAATAACACAGTATTGCAAAAATGGCCTGGTCAAGAAGGGGGTAAATGTTCCGAAGGTCAAGTGATTAAGTTCCTGAAGTCGCTCCTCCATATGTTTTATCTCCCAGACCATTCACCATTTTTGCTACCGGTCTACTCCTATCTTATCAACATCTTTTTGTAAGTGATGTCTCCAGAACTCTACACAGTGGTGTTAATTTACTAAAACTGGAGAATGCAAAGTCTTGTGCAGCTCTGCATAGTAGCCAGTGGGCTTCTAACTAAAGCTTGTTCAATAAAGCTTTGACAAAAAAACCTGGAAGCTGATTTCTATGCAGAGCTACACCAGACTTTACATTCACCAGTTTTAGTAAATCAACCCCAGTATTCTATGAGGTCTCACTAAGATCTATATAGAGGAATCGGGACCCCCTTCCTTCCTGCTGGTGATCCCTCTGGTGATATAAAGATCTATATAGGGAAATCGAACCCTTCTTCCCCCTGCTGGTGTCCCCTCTGGTGATATAAAGATCTATATAGAAGAATCAGGACCTCCTTCCTCCTGCTGGTGTCCCCTCTGGTGATATAAAGATCTATATAGAAGAATCAGGACCTCCTTCCTCCTGCTGGTGATCCCTCTAGTCATGCATCTTTGAATTCTATTTGCTTTTCCCACTTCCTGGTCACATTGTTTGCTCATTTTGCAATCATCTGCAATTACTGAAGCTATTAGATCTCAGATCTCTCCATTAGCTTCTTCCCTGACCATAGAGGTTGGGGAAAGTGACGACAGAACCCAGAAGTAATGTTTTAGATGTCCCTTTCAGGTTGGGGGGGGGGGGGGTGCAATGCAATGAACGGATGTTCTCTGGCCACCTTCCTCCCCTCTACCCAGGGGCACTGTCATGCAAATTCCCTGTTCTGCTGATGGGAGCCTGGGAAATATACCAGGGGTTCATGTTGGAAGATGAGCTGTTACAGGGGTGTGTGGTAGCAATTGGGAAGCTGTACAGGTGACTGGTCGCTTCCGTCCCACAGGGAGTGTGTATAAAACCTGCTGCTGTCAATGTATGACCTCTACTGTATGTCAGTAGCAAAAGGTTTACAGCTGGCAATACACGTTACAAATTGTATAATTTCATTTAGATTTTCCAAAACTATGGAATATTTAATGCAAAACTGGAAATGTTCACTGTGTTTAGGGATTAAAGCAGGATAGTCAAACTACTCTTGGCTATGAAAGTAAAAAAAAATGAAAATAATAATAATAAAAAAAAGACATTTTAGAGATTATTTTGGCTGCACAGTCAATTGACACTTTCATTTGAATTTTTTCAATCATTTCATAATCCCAGCTTTATGCTCTTTTCCCCCCTCAGCTCCAGTACTTTTCCTGTAGGTGACTACATGTCCCTCAGATTAAAGAGCACCTGTCCTGATCAGTAGAGGCCATCTGGTCTGCAGTAATAGTCCATTGTAAGAACAGGTGGCGTTATCGGAGCTCTGGGAAAAGATTACTGAAAAATATTAATGTGGAGCTTCGTGTCCTTAGAAGAATAAATGTTTTTCTTGTGCTATATTTTTTATGTCTTATTTTTTTCGTTGCTGTTAACAGCTACTGGTAGATTTAGGGTTGATGAGGATATCAGCCCCCCCAAAAGGGACCAAATAAGATCATTTTGTTGTTTGGGTTTACTTGCACTTTATCTTTAGATCCCTCCTTTTATTGTTTTTCCTTTTTTCTTTTATAGAAATTTGTGAAACCCATCTTCACGGATGAATCCTATCTGGAGCTGTATCAGAAGCAGAAGAGGCACCTCAACACCCAGCAGCTATCAGCCTTCCGTCTCCTGTATGCCTGGAGGGACAAGATGGCGCGCCAGGAGGACGAAAGTACAGGGTACAGACAACCAGCAGAGTAAACTACGCAAGAGCAAGCTCTCTAATCTCTATGTTTAGGGTTTCTCACCACCAATTTTGTGTGTTTCAGGTATGTCCTGCCCAATCACATGATGTTCAAGATCTCTGAGGAGCTTCCCAGGTAAGTTTTTCCCCACTAATAGTAATGAGGCCAAATGGACCTCTTGTCTGTACTAGGCTGTGATTGCATGTCCAGTGGTAAACAATGGCTGTCATTCGTGATGCTATTGTTTTCTATTGTGATTGGCCCTGTACCATGTGATCACTGTGACCAATCACAGCGTCCCTGTACCATGTGATTGCTATGGCTTATCGCAGCAATTATAGTAGTAAACACTTTAATATTGGATGCCAGCATACAGAGAAATGATTGCTTATACAGTGATCATCTAAGTAATCACTGTGGTTACTTACCAATCAACATTTCATTTGGGTACAGTGTTGCATGACTGATTGTCCTTTAACCACTTGCTTACTGGGCACTTAAACCCCCCTCCTGCCCAGACCAATTTTCAGTTTTCAGCGCTGACGCAATTTGAATGACAATTGCGCGGTCATACAACAATTTATATATCATTTTTTTTCCCACAAATAGAGCTTTCTTTTAGTGGTATTTTATCACAGCTGGGATTTTTATTTTTTGCAAAACAAACAAAAAAAGATGGAAAATTTTGAAAAAAAAAAAAAAATCATGTTTCATAGTTTGTTATAAAATTTTGCAAACAGGTAATTTTTCTCCTTCATTGATATGCGCTGATGAGGCGGCACTGGTGGGCACTGATAGGCGGCACTGGTGGGCACTGATAGGCGGCACAGTTAAGGCGGCACTGGTGGGCACAGTTAAGGCGGCACTGATAGGGTGGCACTGCTCCCTTTTGCTAGGTGTCACTGGCAGGGGGCAGATGATCGCCGTGATCGGGACTGATGTCCCTCTCACGGCCGCCGGTGATCGGCTTTTTTTTTTTCCTGCTCACGCTGTCAACGCGAGGAGAAAAAATAGCGGATTACTGGCTCTGTTTACATCACATGGTCAGCTGTCATTTGCTGACAGCTGATCATGTGGTAAGGGGTCGGGACCGACCCCTTACTCTGATCTGTGATCAGGCGAGTCTCATAGACTCACTGATCACCGAGCGTGCCCTGCAGGGGGCGCGCAGGCCGCTCGTGCATGGGACGACGTCAATAGACCTCGTCCCGGCAATGTAGATCCGCGCTGTTGCCGTCATTTGGTAATAGCACAGATCTGAAGCCGTTAAAGTGTGACAGCACTGAAAGTTGAAAATTGGCCTGGGCAAGAAGGGGTTAAGTGTCCGGTATTGAAGTGCTCAAGGGAAGCTGCTGTCAATTGCTGTACTGGTGGGAGATCCAGGGCAGTGTCTTAGTGTTAAGGGCTTCAGTACTGTTTTGTGCATGGGCCTGGCCAGGGGAGTTCACATTATGGTGACTGGGGCTCCAGAAAGACCCCATTTAGCAGCACAGTCACCCTATAGGAGAAAGTACTATAGGTATCCGTGTGGATGCAAAATTGTTCTGAAAAGCAGGGATGCTTAGAAAAATGTACCAGCATTATGAGAAATGTGTGAATTCTGCTGTTACATACAGTATATATTTCATCTTTGAGGGTTTAATAACCCTTCGAGAGATTTGTCAATTGACTCAAGTGCTGTTTATTTGGACTGTTTCTCTGTGAAATCTGTTTTTGAAATGATTTTTCTTTTCTTTTTTTTTTTTTGTGTAGGGAGCCACAGGGCATCATGGCTTGCTGTAATCCAGTGCCACCTCTTGTGAGACAACAAATAAATGAATTAATATTGCTTATTCAAGAAGCCAGAGAGGTCCCGCTACTGAAGGTAAGGAGCGTTACTTGAATGTTTTTTAATATAATGAATTGTTATAGGATGAGGCCACAGCCTTGATCATGAGCAGACCTGGAGATGTCTAGGACATTGGCTGCAGGCTGGTCCAAATAAAACGATCTCAACGTCACCGCATTTGTAGGTCAAGGCCCGCCTGTATCCTATTAGAGCAGGGCTCTCGAACTGGGGGCCCTCCAGCTGTTGTGAAACTACATGTCCCATGAGGCATTGCAAGGCTGACCGTTACAAGCACAGGCAGAGGTATGATGGGACTTGTAGTTTCGCAACAGCTGGAGGGCCATCAGTTCGAGACTCCTGAATTAGAGCATTGGGAGTATTTGTTGAAGAAAACTAACTCTTTTTTTTTTTTAAGTGCTTTTAAACTTTTTTAGGGTGTAATATTGTGCAAATGTGACACTCACCTCCAAACTGCATAGCTGTGTCACTCAGTCACAGAAATCTGTGAATAAACTAAACTACAAGAAGCCACGGAAGACAGACATGTCATTCCAAATCAAGCACAAGTGCAGTAATCACCGCACTCGTAGTCCATTGACGCTATCTCCAGCTCTGTGACTGAAAGCCTGTACCTCCCTTACAAGAGCTGGAGGAGGAGTGTGCAGGAGCCTTGCATTGCACCTGCACTCCACTCATCTCATCACATTTGCAACACTTTGCAGGTTTCTAGGTGGGAAAAAAAATACTAAATATAATCTTTTTCTTGTTTTTTTTTTTTTTTTTTTCTTCCTTCAAATATGAATGTATTTTTTTTTTTTTTTTTTTTTTTTTTTTTGCTAAAAGGTGGTCTTAGCCTTTAACCACCTCAGCCCTGGAAGATTTGGTTGCTTAATGACCAGGCCATTTTTTGCGATACGGCACTTCGTCGCTTTAACTGACAATTGCGCGGTCATGCGACGTTGTACCCAAACAAAATTAATGTCCTTTTTTCCCACGAATAAAGCTTTCTTTTGGTGATATTTGATCACCTCTGCGTTTTTTTTTTTTTTTTTTTTTGCGCTATAAACAAAAGAGCGACAAGTTTGAAAAAACACCATCTTTTTACTTTTTGCTATAATAATAAATATCCCAAATTAAAAAAAAAAAAAATTCCCTCAGTTTAGGCTGATATGTATTCTACATATTTTTGGTAAAAAGAAATCACAATAAGCGCATATATTGATTGGTTTTGCGCAAAAGTTATAGCGTCTACAAAAAAGGGGATAGATTTATGGCTTTTTTTTTTTTTTTTTATTATTTTATTTTTTTTTACTAGTAATGGTGGTGATCAGCGATTTTTATCAGGACTGCGATATTGCGACAGATGGTACACTTTTGACACATTTTTGGGACCAGTGACAATTATACAGCGATCGGTGCAAAAAAATGCACTGATTACTGTATTCCGGTTTTCGCTCTGTCACAAGCGATCGCGGGTGCCCGGCGGTCATCGCGCCAGCCAGGCACTCGCATCGGCTCCGGTGGCAAGCCACGTGCGTGTGCCTCCGGCGCACGCCCCCTAGTGGTCAAAAGGCAAAGTAATGTAATTTCGCCATGGGGAGCCAACCTGCCAGGAAGGGGTTAAAAGAGAAGTCTGGGGTTTGTGTTTTTCTTACCTGCCTAGGTGGATGCCGCATCGGTCTGATGCAGCATTTGTTCCCCGCTGGCTGTAACCCGGATAACCGAGCAATCAAACGTCGCTGATCACTTGGTTCTCAGAGCTCCCTGAGCAGAGAGCTGGTGACTGTCAGTCAGTAGCTTTCTGCTCTGCCCCTCCATGCTCGCCAGAGCGGTGGGCACTGGAGGGGGCCTCTCAGCGTTTCCCTAGTGGCACGCTGAGATACTGAGCTGGGTGCCGGTCCAGGCATGTGGACAGATCCTAACCATATGGTTGTGAATTTTTCCAAGCTTGGGTCACAGGAGTGCAGAATGAACCACACTCCTGTTATCCACAGGAGCAGTACAGCCAAAAGAGCTTTGGCTGTACTTCAAATTTTAAGCAATCAGAGAAGGTCATCCTTAACATGCTAAACAAATTTGCAGCGAATAGGAGTATCCTAACTTTTGCAGTTCGACAACTCTGTAGCCAATCAGAGCACTGAGACCACAAAGCACAAGAGTATAGTGTAATACTAGTTTGTCCCACCATGCTTGGTTTACATGACCAATATTGGCCCATTGTAACCTTTTGCGTTGTGCAGATTGGTATGGATAGATTAATACTGTGGTGTGTTTTTTTTTTTTTTTTTTTTTTTTTTTTGTTACAGTCAGACGTTAGCTCAGCAAAGAAGAAAGGTCCCATGCCAAATTTCGAGGTAAGTTACATATCCGTCTGCAATTTGTACAATTTAGGGAGCTACTCTCTGTAAGCTCATTTTCCTTTTCTTACTCAGAAAATGGAGAACCAGCTGTTCGGGCCACATGACACAACCTATTCTCCATATCTACATGACCCGTACACTGGGGCAGGTGAGACATCTGACCACATCTGCTGCCCACTACCTTCAACTGTAAAATTGTTTGTTCTCTAACATGTTCTTCATCAATTTTAAAACCTTAAAACTGTATCATTTGTTTCCCTAGCGGTGCCATTAGCAGCCGGCAGCCTGTTTAATGATGAGGAGCCAGTCCCTGCAAGACCGCTCAGCCCTGTCAAAGTACTGCCATGCGCCACTCTCTCTATATTCAATGTAAGTATTGCTGACAGTGACGGGGGGGGGGGGGGGGGGGTGAGGCCAATGACCAGATCAAGACCCGGCACTCTTGCACCGAAAAATCAGTCAGTTCAGCAGGAACCGACTGACTTTCGGTCCATGTGTTCAACAGAACTGACTTCTGTCAAATGGGCATACTGGAAAACAAGCATTGTCAGTGCACGCAGTCAATGGCTGTGAGCTCTGATTAGTGTACTTTGGTGGGGAGTAAGGGAGAGGTCAGAATACAGTGTCAGCAGGAGAGAGATCCCTACATCACACACCGCTTGTGTTGATGCAGGGATCTGTCAGTGTAAAGTGTGTGGCCAGCTTTAGATTCAGGACACTAATAGGTTAATCCTATTTAAGACCTGGCCTTTTCTGACACTTTTTTTTTTTTTTTGTTTTTTTTTTTTTATGTTTTGTTTGCATAAAAAACAGCTTTTTTTTTTTTTATTTTTTTTTTTTTGCTAGAAAATTTACTTGGAACCCCAAACATAATATAAAAATATGTATGTGAGAGAGGTCTTAGAGAATAGATGGTGGGTTTTGCAAATTTTTATTTTTTTTTATTTTTATGTCACATGGTATTGGCAGTTTTAAAAACGCAATATAATACAAAGTGTTTGGGAAAATGTAAAAGCTGTTGTTATGCCAAGTAAATGGATACCTAATATGCCACACTTTAAAATTTGTGTGTGCTTGCAGAATGGCACCAAACTACGGTATTTAAAAATCTCCATAGGCAATGCTTTAAAAGCCTTACAGGTTACTAATAGAGAGGCACTGAAGTGACCTGGTACTTGAATTATTGCTTCCGCTCTGATGTTCGTGGCGATACCGCACATGTGTAGTGCGATCGCCATTTACTTATGTGTGCAAGACCAACGAATGGGGACGGGGTGCTTTTTCACTTTTTTTTTTTTTACACCCTCTTTTAACCACTTCCCGCCCAGCCCATAGATGACGGCCGGGCAGTGGTTCAGTTATCCTGACTGGGCGTCATATGACGTCCAGCAGGACAACATGCTGCCGGGGGCGTACATCGCGGCGATCTATGGAGCAGTGTGTGAGCCTGACACACCGCTACACCGATCTTGGTAAAGAGCCTCCAGCGGAGGCTCTTTACCACGTGATCAGCCGTGATTGGACCAATCACTGCTGATCACACTGTCAATGGAAAGAGCCATTGATCGGCTTTTCCTCACTCGTGTCTGACAGACACGAGTAGAGGAGAGCCGATCGGTGGTTCTCCTGACGGGGGGGTCTGTGCTGATTGTTTATCAGCGCAGCCCCCCCTCAGATCACCACACTGGACCACCAGGGAAGGGGCAACATGTGGATGGCTAGGTATGTACCCCATGGCCTTCCACATGTGCCCAATCAGTGCCCACAAATGGGCACTGATTGGCACCATTATGTTCCAGATCTGCCCAGCAATGCCCCCAATATGTTTTATCAGTGCCACACATCAGTGCCACCCATATGTACCAATCAATGCCACCTATGAGTGCCCATCGGTGCCGCATACCAGTGCCGCCATGTCAGTGCCCGTCAGTGCCGCCATGTCAGTGCCGCCATGTCAGTGCCCGTCAGTGCCGCCATGTCAGTGCCCGTCAGTGCCGCCATGTCAGTGCCCGTCAGTGCCGCCATGTCAGTGCCGCCATGTCAGTGCCCGTCAGTGCCGCCATGTCAGTGCCCGTCAGTGCCGCCATGTCAGTGCCCGTCAGTGCCGCCATGTCAGTGCCCGTCAGTGCCGCCATGTCAGTGCCCGTCAGTGCCGCCATGTCAGTGCCCGTCATTGAAGGAGAAAACGTACTTGTTTACAAAAAATTTTAACAGAAACAAAGAAGAACTTGTTTTTTTTTCGAAATTTTCGGTCTTTTTTAATTTTTTGCGCAAAAAATAAAAACCGCAGAGGTGATTAAATACCACCAAAAGAAAGTTCTATTTTTGGGAACAAAATGATAAAAAATTGGTTTGGGTACAGTGTTGTATGACTGCGCAATTGTCATTCTAATTGCGACAGCGCTGAAAGCTGAAAATTGGCCTGGGCGGGAAGGTGTCTAAGTGCCTGGTATTGAAGTGGTTAAATTTTTTTTAAAAAAAAAACCTTTTATTGCTGTCACAAAGAATGTTAATGACAATAGACAGTGACAGGTAATCTTTCCAATTAAAAAAAAAAAAAAATATTTGGGTTATTTAGACCCTAGATGTCTCCTCTGCTCTTAAAGTGGAGTTCCACCCCAAAAAAAAATTAATATGCATGAAATTAAAAAAAAAAAAAAACATTTGGAGAAAATTTTTATTTTTCTCACCTCTTAATGCCTGTTGCTAGGGGGTCCTTTGTAATCTGCCTCCTTGCTCGCCTCGGCTTCTTGCATCACTTCCCTCGGCGTTGAAAGGGAGATCAGCTCTGCCCCCTCCAATCATCTGGGACACGTCACAGGTCCCAGATGATTGCCAGGCGCGGCTCGCGCATGCGCAGTGGGCGCCCACAGTTAGAATGCCGGTGCCACCGAGCGGAGGGGGAGACGAGTAGCTGCTGACTTTTCTTTTCTTTTTTTTTTTTTTTTAGCGGAGCTCCGCTTTAAAAGCATCTGATCACACCAAGATCAGTGTGATCAGATGCTTTCTCATTTTAAAAATGGTGCTGTTTACATATGGGAAAACTGGAAGTGACACAGTACAGATCGCTTCCGTTTTCCTCTACCATAGAGCTGATCGGAGACCTTCAAGTCCTCAAAAAGCTCTCTGGTAAGAGGGCAAGAGGGATGGAGAACCCGGAGAAGCATCGGCTGCTTGTCTTTGGGGGAAAAAAAAAAGCCAGCCACTGGAAGAAACAAACAGTACCAGGATTATGCCTGTAGCTGCAGGCATCATTCTGGTATATCACTTGAAAGCTGCAACGTAAATATACCGATTGCGGTCTTCAAGTGGCTATTTTATTAATTGGGATACAGCCTAATAATACAGATACAATGAGAAAAAAAAGCATATGATCCCTAGGAAATAACTGTTTTTCTGCAGTAATTTGCCAAAAAACGTGATCTAATCCTCATCTTAATTGCAACGATAAACAAACACCATGTGCTTAAGCTGATAACACAATTCTTTAATTTCTCGTGTCTTTTATAAAACATTCACAGTGCTGGAGGAAAAAGTAAATGAACCCTTGTAGTTAATAGTTGGTCGAACCTCCTTTGGCAGCAAGCACATTCAGTAGCTTTGAATCAGACCTGCACATTGTTCAGGAGGAATTTTTCGACCATTCCTTTTTACAAAATTGCTTCAGCTCAGAAGCATTTGTAAGATGTCTGGTGTGAACGGCTCTCTTGAGGTCAATCCACAGCATCTCTATGGGGTTCAGGTCTGGGCTCTGACTGGGCCACTCCATAAAGCATGTTTTCTTTTTCTGAAGCCAGTCTGGTTGTGATTGTAACTAAATGTGTTTCTTTACTTCAGAAATACACTAATTCCTTCTGTTCTCCTCATTAGGATTCTGATGAAACGGAGGATGTAAACAACATCTCGGTAGCAAAGCAAAAGGCCAGAAGTATAATGGAGTCTTTTGACAACCCGTTCCGTATGGTAAGTTATCTGTGCATGAACATCTAAAGAAGACCAGTCGCCTTTTAAAGTGTTTCTAAACACTAAAGTTTTTGTTTTTGTTTTTTTGTTTTTTAACCTAGGATAAGTTCGCTTTTTGGAAAAAATAATAAATGCACATATTTTTTTGCAGGTAAAAAGTAATGTACATTTATTTAATTTTTTTTTTTTTTTTTTGGAGCCTGTAAAGCATTGCACCAGTGATGCCATGCAGGTCTCCAAGCAGATCTGCCAGTGTATCTGCTTGCCCGTACATCCTGTCTGACATTTGACCAGAAGCATGAATGAACAACCACAGCGCCGTGGTAGTTCAATGAAAACTATGACCTTATTTCCATGCCCAGAGCCCTGTCAATCAGTGACATGGGCGGAGCCCTGGTCTGCCATGTTGTGTTTTTTTTTTTTTTTTTTTTTTTTTTTTTAAATTGTGACAGCGGGGAGGGAGAAGAACCCCACTAGCTGTCACAGTGTGGATCGGGGAGGTGAAGGGGCTGGTCTGTTCATAACATGTTATGTTACACCCTGAATATGGGTGTAACCTCTAACATATTATGACAGGTGAACTTATCCTTTGCATTCTCTGCATTAGGGTAAAAATCTTTGCACTGCATGTTTGCCCTCCCCGCCTATGCTGACCTGTCCTTTTATCAATCCAGTGCTGTGCCCGGTTGCAAGTCTTCTCTCCCCCTCTTCCTGGTCTCTCAGGCTTTGCTGATAGCAGTGGGAGTCATTGGCTTCTGCTGCTAGCAATCAAATCCAGTGAGGGTGGGTGGGGCCAAACCACACTGTGTGTGTCAATGGACACACAGCTCAGCTCTAGAGCGAGCAAACGCCTGTGCCCCCATAGCAAGTGACTTGCTATGGGGGCACACAGAAAAGCGGAGGAGCAGAGAGCATCGGGGCAGGGGCCCCCAGGAGAGGAGGAGGTAAGGGGCCACTCTGTGCAATACCATTGCAGAGAGTAGGCAAGTATCAACCTGTTTTGTTTTTTTTAAATATTAAAATAAGCCCTACTTTTAGGTAAATGTTTTTTTATCTTGACTGAAATGTATTTCAAAGCAATTCTTTTATCTTTCAGTTCCTGCCATCTGACATCCGAGGTGCCCATGCTTCTCAGGCCGCTAAGCTGGATCCTAACACAAAAATGTTTGAGGTGAACACGTTTAACAAGTTATGTTTGCTCAGAAAACCCCCAAATATCTGTGGAACAAATTAAGGCCCAAAATAAATATGTAACTTGGGTCATGGTTCTGATATGTTGTGTCCATTCATCTGTCATAAAGTTAAAGTACTAAAGTACTGTGGGGGGGGGGGGGTGTAAGAGGGCTAATACAAAGATATGTGAGGTGTATGGCTAGCATAGAATTAAACTAGAAAATGGCATGCAGTGTATTATGCATGTCGTAACATACATTTGGGGTACAACTTGAAATAATCTATAAAAACATATGTACAGGTATGTATTCTAAAGTGACCACTCAGTACATTGTGACAACATATTTCCCAACACTGCCGAATGGTCCAGATCTGACTTTAATTCCCCTTCCTACCTTAGATCAGCAACCGCTGGAAGCTTGTGAGTATAGCGCAACAAGAACGGGAAGCAAAGGCCAAGGAAGAGGCCAAACAGAAGAGGATTGCAGAAAAAGGTAGGACCTCTGGGGGGGGGGGGGGTGTTGAAGCAGGTGCAGTGGTTTGCAGTATTCAGGGGGATCATTATTAATGAAGGATTTGCAGTTTCCTTTATCTTGGTGATATCTGTTTACAGCTGCCAGGAAGCAAGCTGAACGAGAGTTTAAGAGCAGTGCTGCCAATCAGACATCTGTGCGTGAGCAGACATTGGTAAGTGAATATAAAGGTACATTTACAAATTATTTAACTAATAATGGATACCTCATATATAAATATTGGTACTTGGTGAGTGATTAACCACTTTCGGACCCCCTCCGCCTGCAATGTACTACGGACAGATGGTCCATGCAGGCAAAGCGAAGTACTGACACCTGCTGTGATTGCACACCATGTGAGTCTGTCAGTAAGTCCCAGCCAATGATTCGTAGTCGGGACTTACTGACCTGCTGTGTCCAATCACAGCCCAGAGCCCTGTGTTGACAATCAACACAGGGCTCTGTACAGAGCGGAACGATTGCTGTTTCTTTTCCCTGCATAGAAGATATTTAGTAAAAAGCAATACATAGTACACACATTACACATTGTTGGCCACACGTTTAACTCCTAGATGTTGACGCCTTCCCAGCCAGTGTCAGTACAGTGACAGTGTATAGTATTCTCGCGATGTCACTGGTAATGGCAGTTAGTCAGTTCCCCCCCAGTGAGAGTGTCAGGTTGCCCACGGCACTATCACAGTCCACTTTAAGTCTCTGATAACTGCCGTAGGTAGTATATATTTAAAAAAAACAAATTCCAGTGTATACCATAGTTTTGTAGATGCTATAACATTTTTTGTTTACCAAAGACATGTAGCAGAATACATTTTGGGCAAAATGTATTTATTTTTGGATATGTTTTTATAGCAGAAAATAAAACTTTTTATTTTTTATGATATAAATTTAAAAAAAAAAAACCTGTGGTGATGATCAGATACCACCAAAAGAAAGCTCTATTTATGTGAAAAAAATTATGAGTTTTTAGTTTGAGTACAGCATTGTGTGACCTCACAGTTACCAGTTAAAGTAGTGCAGCACTAAATGGCAAAAAATGTCCTGGTCATTAAGGTGGTAAAACCTTCAGGAGCTGAAGTGGTTAAAAGGAGTACACCGGTTTATAATACACAAGAAATCTTATACAGCTCTAGATGACTGGTCTACAGTGGTTGCCACTCTTCTGTGTTTCAGCCTTATTCCAAAATGGATTAAATTCATAATTTCCTCACAATTCTACAAACAATACCCCATAAGGACAACGTGGAAGAAATTTGTATGAAATCTTTGCAAATTTATTAAAAATAAAAAAAAAAAAACAACAAAAATTCCCATGTACATAAGTATTCACAGCCTTTGCCATGATACTCAAAATTGAGCTCAGGTTCATCCTGTTTTCACTAATCATCTTTGAGATGTTTCTACAAATTGATTGGAGTCCACCTGTGGTAAATTAGGTTGATTGTATATGATTTGGAAGGGCACACACCTGTCTATATAAGATCCCACAGTTACCAGTGCATGTCAGAGCATAAACCAAGCCATGAAGTACAAGGAGTTGTCTGTAGACCTCACAGGATTGCATGGAGGCACCGATCTGGGGAAGGGTACAGAAAACTTTCTGCAACATTGAAGGTCCCAATTAGCACAGTGGACTCCATTCACTCATTCATAAATGGAAGAAGTTTGGAACCATCAGGACTCTTCCTAGAGTGGGCCACCCGACCAAACTGAGTGATCGGAGGGAGAAGGGCCTTAGTCAGGGAGGTGACCAAGAACCCGATGGTCACTCTAACAGCTCCAGCTTTTTTCTGTGGAGAGAGGAGAACCTTAAAGAAGAACAACCATCTCTGCAGCACTCCACCAATTGGGCCTGTATGGTAGAGTGGCCAGATGTGCCTTTTACTGAGGATTGGCTTACATGACCCCACCTGGCATTTGCCAAATGGCACCTGAAGGACTCTCAGACCATGAGAAACAAAATTCTCTGGTCTGATGAAACAAAGATTTAATTCTTTGGCCTGAATGGCAAGTGTCATGTCTGGAGGAAACCAGGCACCACTCATCACGTGGCCAATACCATCCCTACAGTGAAGCATGGTGGTAGCATCATGCTGTGGGGATATTTTTCAGTGGTAGGAACTGGGAGACTAGTCAGAATCGAGGGAAAGATGAATGCAGCTATGTACAGTGACATCCTTGATGAAAACCTGCTCCAGACTGGGGCAAAGGTCTGACCCTAAGCACACAGCCAAGATAACATAGGAGTGGCTACGGGACAACTCTATGAATTTCCTTTTGTGGCCCAGACTTGAACCTGATTGAACATCTCTGAAAAGGTCTGAAAATGGCTGTGGACCGACGCTCCCGATCCAACCTGATGGAGCTCGAGAGGTCCTGCAAAGTAGAATGGGAGAAACTGGCCAAAAATAGGTGTGCCAAGCTTGTAGCATCATACACTTATGTACATGGGTTTTTTTTTATTTTTAATAACCCTTTCATGACTAAGCCTATTTTTGAAATTTGATGTTTACAAGTTAAAATCCGTATTTTTTGCTAGAAAATTACGTAGAGTTCCCAAAATATATATATATATATATATATATATATATATATATATATATATATATATATATATATATATATATATATATATATATATTTATTTTTTTTTTAGCAGAGAATCTAGAGAATAAAATGGCGATTGTTGCAATATTTTTTATCACACGGTATTTGTGCAGCGGTGTTTTAAACGCAAATTTTTGGAAAAGGGACACTTTCATGAATTTTAAAAAATCCAAACAGTAAAGTTACCCCAATTTTTTTGTATAATGTGAAAGATGATGTTACGCCGAGTAAATAGATACCAAACATGTCACCCTTTATAATTGCACGCACTCATGGAATGGCGACAAACTACGGTACCTATGAATTTCCATAGGCAACACTTTAAAAAATTTTTACGGTTACCAGGTTTGAGCTACAGAGGAGGTCTAGGGCTAGAATTATTGCTCTCGCTCTGACGATCGCGGCGATACCTCACATGTGTGATTTGAACACCGTTTACTTATGTGGGCGCGACTTCCGTATGAGTTTTCTTCGCTGCGCGAGCTCGCGGCGACAGGGGCACTTTAAAAAATTTTTTTTTTTTTTATTTATTTTTTTACTTTATAAATTGTGTTTTAAAAAAAAAATTTTTTTTTTTTTACTTTTATTGCTGTCACAAGGAATGTAAACATCTCTTGTGACAGTAATAGGTGGTGACAGGTCCTCTTTATGGAGGGATCGGCGGTCTAAAAGACCCCCGATCCCTCCTCTGCACCTCAAAGTATTCAGATCGCCGAAGACGGCGATTCTGAATACTGTGTACTTTTTCAAATTCGGCGCCATTGGCAGCCAAGTAAACGGGAAGTGACGTCTTGACGTCACTTCCGCATTTACAATGAGAAGGCTGGGACGAAGCCGCCCACAGCTTCGTTCCAGCCCGCCCCCAGCCGCCGAAGGTACACGATTAGACACCGTGCCTCCTGATCGCACGGGAGGCCCGGTAACGGCGGCGGAGGGGGGGGGGGGATGTCCCCTCCCGCTTCTCCGGTATAACAACCGAGCGGCTTTTAGCCGCATCGGTTGTTATACTCGGGTAGCCGATCGCCCGCTGTAAACAACGGAAACAGGATGATGCTTGCAGCTGCGGGCATCATCCCGGTATAACCCCGGAAAGCCGAGTATGCATATCTGCGTACGGTCGGCGGGAAGGGGATAAATTTACAAAGATTTCAAACAAGCTTCTTTCACGTTGTCATTATTGGGTATTGTTTGTAGAATTTTGAGGAGAATAATGAATTTAATCCATTCTGGAGTAAGGATGTAACATAAAATGTTGAAAAAGTGAAGCGCTGTGAATACTTTCTGGATGCTATATGTGTGTGTGTGTGTGTGTGTGTGTGTGTGTGTGTGTATATATATAATTTTAATGTGTGTGTGTGTGTGTGTGTGTGTGTGTGTGTAGAGATATATATAGATAGATATATACAAGCACAGAATCATGTTATGAGCAATGTGCAGTGCAGATGATCACAACATTGTCGGTCTAGGCTAGATGTGTGTTTTTAGCCAGGGGCAAGTTAATTTCACAGCTTGAAAAATAAACTAGAGCACCCACCACTTATACAGCCTGGTAAGATGTAATATGTTTTTTTTTTTTTTTGTTCTTGGATTTACATGCCTCTTTTCCACAGCAGGAGGATGCAAGCAGGAAGCGTGAGAGAATAGCCAGCGAGCCAGGAGCTGAAACCAAGAAATCGGACAAGAAGAGGTTAAAACACGTGGAGAAGACAGGGGAGGAAGCGGCTGTGGACAAGGTTCCCTTCATTCCCTTCGACTACAGCAAGTCGGATTTCAAGGTGTTTGCAGGTGAGTGGCACTCTGTTTGGGTCATTTATGGGCAGGCATTACTCCTGTGATACATCTCTCTTCTTTTCCAAGCTTCACCCTTGAAATCTTTTATTTCCCATACAGGTAGCAGCCGTGTGGAAGGTCGGTCTGAGTTTGACCCAAATAAACAAGCACAGTCAGGAAAAGTAAGAACTATAAATGATGATCTTAAATGTTTTCTGTATGCCAGCATTGGGCTTTGCTTTATGTTTTGTATACATGTTAAAGTGACAGGGCCATATTAAGAGGTGACAGACAGGTCAAGGTGCCACTTTACCCTTCGTGTGGGGGATTTTCTTATATTTTGGGGCTTCACTATTCTGAGTTGGTGCTGTTTTCCTAAGATTTGGGGGCCCAGAAAGAAGTATTTGGAGGAAGGGCCTGCTGATGCTGACAACGCTGTATTCTGGCCTAGGCCGACAAGGCCCAGGCCTAGGGCAGCACTTTGCAGGGGGGCAGCACAGAAAGTCTGGCTTACTGTTTAGCGGCAGTCTTATGGGGTGGACTGGGCTGAGAGGCAAATTAGTCTAGCGCCCCCATAAAGCGGCCGCACTGCTTCCGATATGCAGGCGGCCAGCATTCAACAACTGGGGGAGGGGGGTTGCTGCTTCTAATTTTGACTGTCCTATCATCCTGGACCACAAACCTTCCTCACTGTGCTATATGTTTTCTGCTGCACCATTGGCATGGTTCTATCTTCTTAGTCCTCTCCATAAAATTATCAGAAATTTGTGCTTAAAGTAGAACTATAGGCAACTCTCCTCCTCCTCCCTCCTCCTTCATTTTGGAAAGAATAAGGGAGGGTTATAGCCCCTGTCAGTGTTTTTTTTTTTTTTTTTTTTTTTTTTTTTAAACCATCCCTGTCCTATTGCAGAGATTTCCCTTCACTTCCTGCCTCATAGCCAAACAGGAAGTGAGAGGAAATCTATGCAAATTAAGGGAATCCATTGCCCTCAGAACTAGTGTCCCAACTCAAAAATTTCAGGTCGGGTCTTAAACAGCAAGGGGTGGGTCATATTTAAATTAGAGGGTGCACGAGTTTAGTCAGGCCTAGGACAGCACAAAACCTAAATACACTACTGGATGCTGATAAACATCCAGACACTGAATATCTATAATATGTGTATACAGTGGCGGCCCGTCCATATGGGGCGCAGGGGGTCCGGCCCCTAATCTACATGCAGGGTGTCGGATGCATAGATTCCAATGGGGTGGGTTTTTTTGGGGGGTTTTTTTGCACTTGATTTGAGCCTGAGGCTCTAATTGTCTTCAATAAAGGGTGCGCCCCGAGCCCACCCAGTTGTGTGACAATAGCAAATTAATATTCGATATTTTCTTCCTGATTCTCCTCCCAGCCAGTCAGGAAGTGGGCCCTGAGACCCGTCGCCCGATTGGCTGAGAGGAGAAGCAATCCTATTGGCCGCAGAGGAGGAGGAGGTCGCTCATTGGTGGGGTTGGAGGTGTAGCCGAGGATCGGGATTGCTCCAGAGATTGCGGCTCAGGCAGGAGGAGACACTGGGCAGCAGTGAAGGGGAGGCATACAGAGATCATGGTGATCCAGGTTTGAAGATCATAGAGGAGCTGCAGGATGAACACATTGCACGTGAAGAATTACCTGTTGGAGTAGCACATCCCCTGGCTGTTCGAGGTGTCTGTCCTCGCAGTGTGTGATCGCTGTCTGTGTGATGTGATCGATAAGCTTGGTGTTGTGCAGTCCGATGTTTTGCTGATGCAGATGTATGCAGAGATCTCTCTATGATGTCTTATCTTCTGCTGTATACACTATGACAATAAATTGCTGGGGCGTAGTTGTATTTCCTTCTTATCTGGGGGCTCGATGGGGGTCCTTGGAGTGTATGGGGTGATTTTTACTCATATTTAGTGAATCATGTCTGATTAGAAAAGTTAAAGCGATGCAATGACTAAAGGAGACATTGTAGCCTCTGGCACACAGCCATCCCTTGTTTCATAAACCAGGTAATCGTCTACTGAGACTATAGAGGGTCTTCCATGCCTGAGCTGCTGCTGAAAATGCTAATTTACTGGCTGCTTCTGGCTTTCCAGTCACTGTACCACTACAAGTGTGTAGCAAGTGAAGTCAGAACTCCTGCTCTGTATACTTTGGGAATGAAACTTTAAAACCACTCAAATGGATCAAGATGTACTGGGGCAGAAACACCTCTGGTGTAGACCAGCCCTTCCCTACCACGGCTCCATGGAACCCCCTAGGGTTCTTCCAGACGTTGCTAGGGGTTCCTTGACAAATGAGCATTTTCTGCCTCTTTAGATATGTGACCATTGACACTAATGGCAGTGGGTGGATTGTTTACCCCCCCCCCCCCCAAAAAAAATACCACCACTGTGTGTGTGTGTGTGTGTGTGTGTGTATGTATATATGTGTATGTATGTATATGTGTGTGTGTGTATATGTGTATATATATATATATATATATATATATATATATATATATATATATATATATATATATATATATATATATATATATATATATATATATATTTGTACATCACGGGACACAGAGCCTCAGTAATTACTGATGGGTTATATAGGGTATCACTAGGTGATTGGACACTGGCACACCCTAGACAGGAAGTTCAACCCCCTATATAATCCCTCCCCTGACTGGGAATACCTCCGTTTTTTCGCCAGTGTCTTAGGTGTTGGTCACGAGTAAAGATGTGCTGTGCTGAGCTCCAAAGGAATATCCTATACTGGGGCAAGTCATGCAACCGGATCCATTCAAAGTGTCTTTTCCAAGCCAAATTGGATGGTACCCAGGCCTCGTGTCCAAAGAAACGAGGTTTTACCTGTAACGCTTCTATTTTTAGAGAGCTAGACTCCGGGATCCAGTATTTGTTTTTTTTTCAGCCATATCCCTGGCGGGGTGCTTTACAGGCCCAGAGCTGCGAAACCCCCTATTCAAGGGGGCCCCAGTCTCTGAAGGTTTTTCAAACGGAGCCCACTGTGGGAGGTGAAGATTGGGTCTGTTATACAGAACCCTGCAGCTGGATAAGGTAAGGGAGACTCCAAGAATTTTTGAATTCTATCATCCAAACCTCTCGCCTTACGCTTGGGTTGGTGCATATGCGTAGAATATTATGGTTGAAAAATTGGTCAACCGAATCGCCATGTAAGAAGCTTCTGGCTGGATTTCCCTTTCGTGGTGCAAGGCTGTTCGGAGAGGATTTGGACAATTATATCCAAAAGATCTCTAGTGGGAAAAGCACACTCTTACCAGTTAAGAAAAGGAGTAAACGTGCATTTTAAATGGGCTCTGTCCCCAGTGCCAGGAGCATCAGCCTCCAGGCAGGCGACAGCCTCCTCCGCCAGGCTCAAGAAATAAATCTCAGAGTCGACCCAGGGACAAAAGAAGTCCTGGGGGAGGAAGCCTACTAGACAAGACGCTAAAGCCTCTGTATGAAGGAGCGCCCCCCGCTCGCTCGGGCGGGGGGAAGACTGCTACAGTTCTCAAGGCTCTGGCTTGAGGATTTCCAGGACAGATGGGTGTTCTCCACATTAACTCTAGGTTACAAACTAGAGTTCAGAGAATTCCCCTCTCCTCATTTCCTCAGATCAAATGTTCCCAGAGACCCAGAGAAAAAGAAGTCTCTCTCTTTCTAGCGTTGGAGCGACTATTGTCGCAAAAATCAATTATAAAATTCCTAAAGCGCTGAAGTGGACTAAAGATTTTTGTGGAAATAGTAAAAATCCAATAGTGAAAAATAAATAAATAAAAGGTAATACAGCTGCAGTCAATTAGTGACACCCCACATTTAATTAAGATAAATAGATAAATAAAATGATGCACTTGTATTATCTATTAATTCATGTGCTACCTCTTGTGCCTATCTATTGCTTCTAAAATAAGTGAAACGTGTCAAACTTTTGTTACATAGTATCTTGTGTTTAGATAAACCAAAACAACTCCATTGCTAATTCTCCCCACGCGTATCATCGCTGACACGTGACTTTTTTTGCTTGAAAAAGTCACGTGTCAGTGATGATACGCATGGGGAGAATTAGCCTGTGACGCTCTGTTTGGAGTGCGATCTGCCTGGTAGTGTGTGAGCAGCAGCACTGAGCAGCACAGAGCTGGATGTGACTGACCATTATCCTCTTAAATGCGATCTACTGTATGTCATAGGGAGCATGTGAGTGGAATTAAGTGGCTTCTTATGGTATTTAAAATTTTGCTGATATCTGCGCAATGGTATTTTCTTTTCTCTTTTTAATCTTATCCTGCATATGGGGGAAGAAAAGTAGAAGGTGAGCAAACTATTCCTCTATTCGGGTGGATGATCACAGACAAGCTGATCCACCGCTGACTGAGTCTCACTGAGCCTGGGCTTATAATAGGAGGAGAAGTAGCTGAGCAATCTACTCTTCTATGCCGGCGGCTAACTACAGACAAGCCGCTCCACAGCTGACAGTCTTACTGAACCTGGGCATATCAGAGGAGGAGGCATTGTTCTAACATATTTTGGTGGATTGACAATTATGCTTTGTCTCTGATCCTATAACTATAAGCTTTATCTAGTGGTAATTCTCCTTATCACTCACTGGCTGAAAGTGTCTGGGAGTGTTAACAGGAGGAGAAGGAGCTGAGAACATTTCTCTTCTATGCCGGCGGCTACCATAGACAAGCCGCTCCACAGCTAACAATCTCATTGAATCTGGGTTTATCAGAGGAGGAGGTATCGTTCTAACTTATTTAGGTGGATTAACAACTATGTTTTGACTTTGATGTTATAATTATATTGGAAATCTTTATTACTCACTGGCTGATAGCTTCTGGGTGTGTTAAATAGAAATAGGCTCAGAACACATTGTCTCCTGAACATATCTCTATATGTGTCTATGCAATGGAGTTGTTTTGGTTTATCTAAACACAAGATACTATTTAACAAAAGTTTGACACAATGTTTCACTTATTTTAGAAGCAATAAATATGCACAAGAGGTAGCACATGAATTAATAGATAATACAAGCGCATCATTTTTATTTATTTGTCGCAAAAAGTTATCGTGGTTGTTCCCACGGAAGACCAGGGACTGGGGTTTTATTCAAACCTTTTCACGGTTCCAAAACCAAATGGAGATGTCAGACCTATTCTAGATCCTAGATCTAAAGGATCTAAACCGATTCCTAAAGATTCAGTCCTTTCGCATGGAATCAATCCGATCAGTAGTCTCCATCCTACAAGGAGGACAACTTCTGGTGTCTATAGACATCAAGGATGCGTACCTGCATGTACCTGTTATCCCTGCTCATCAAAAATACTTGCGTTTTGAAGTAGAAAAACGCCACTTTCAGTTTATAGCTTTGCCTTTCGGGTTAGCTACTGCACCTCGGGTGTTTACAAAGAACTTGGCTGTTCCTCTGGCCAGATTAAGGGCCCAAGGTATAACATTAATAGCATACCTAGACGACCTGCTCTTGATAGTCCGGTCTGTAGCCCACCTGGCCCAGAACTTGGTCACCACAGTCAACTACCTGGAATACCTAGGTTGGGTTCTCAACTTAGAGAAGTCTTCTTTAAAACCAGTAAGAAGACTAGAGTATTTGAGCCTGATCATGGATACAAGCCAGAAGAAGGTATTTTTACCCCAGGCAAAGATCAGTGCCATAAAAGAACTGATTCAGGTAGTCAGGGCAAAGAAGGGTCCCTCTATTCGCCTTTGTATGAGGCTGCTGGGAAAGATGGTGGCTTCATTCAAAGCAGTTCCCTATGCTTAGTTTCCTTCAAGACTGCTGCAACACAGTATCCTGTATGCCTGGAACAAGAAGGTTCAGGCGTTAGATTTTCCAATGCATCTGTCTCCTACATTGCGTCAGAGCCTCAGTTGGTGGTTAATACCCAAAAATCTGCAAAAAGGAAAATCCTTTTTTACCGGTTACCTGGAAAGTGGTAACAATGGATGCCAGTCTTTCAGGTTGGGGAGCAGTTCTGGAACAGTCGACTGTCCAAGGGAGATGATCCAAAACCGAGAGGACCTTACCCATCAACATTCTGGAGATCCGTGCAGCGTATCTAGCCCTAAAGGCCTGGACACTCAGGCTACAGGGTTGCCCTGTCAGGATCCAGTCTGACAATGCCACAGCAGTGGCTTCTATCAATCACCAAGGAGGCACCAGGAGTCGTGCAGCTCAAAGTGAAGTGAACCAGATCTTAATCTGGGCAGAAAAGCATGTGCCATGCATATCGGCAATTTTCATTCCGGGGATGGAGAACTGGCAGGCGGACTACTTGAGTCGCCAGCAGTAAATCCCAGGGGAATGGTCTCTTCACCCCAACGTCTTCTTGGCCATATGCCAAAAATGGGGGGTTCCAGATGTAGATCTCTTTGCATCCAGGTTCAACAACAAGATCGACAAGTTTGTGGCAAGAACAAAGGATCCTCTTGCATGCGGGACAGATGCGTTGGTGACTTTGTGGCATCGGTTCTTACTGATTTATGCATTCCCTCCAATTCTGCTACTGCCACGACTTCTTCGCAGGATGAGGCAGGAAAAGAAGTCAGTACTTCTGGTGGCCCCAGCTTGGCCCAGAAGAGCTTGGTATGTAGAAATGACAGTAGGTTCCCGGTGGACCCTACCATCACGTCCAGACCTGTTATCCCAAGGTCCAGTGTTCCATCCTGCCTTACAAATGCTAAATTTGACGGTTTGGCTATTGAAACCCACGTTCTGAAGATTCGTGGGCTTTCAGGTCCTGTGATATCTACCTTGATCAATGCAAGGAAGCCAGCTTCCAGAATTATTTATCATAGAGTCTGGAAAGCTTATGTATCCTGGTGTGAATCCAGGGGTTGGCATCCCAGAAAATATGTCATAGGTAGAATTCTTGATTTTCTGCAAATGGGATTAGAAATGAAGCTGGCCTTGAGTACCATCAAGGGCCAGGTCTCGGCCTTATTTCAACGGCCGCTTGCTTCGCATTCTTTGGTCCGAAACTTTATGCAGGGGGTAACACGTCTTAATCCTTAGGTTAAGGCGCCCCTAAACCCCTGGGACTTGAATTTGGTTCTGTCAGTTTTACAGAAACAGCCTTTTGAACCAATACGTCAAATTCCCTTGGTCCTGTTGACAAGGAAGTTAATTTTTCTGGTAGCCGTTTCTTCTGCTAGAAGAGTATCAGAATTAGGCTCTTTACTGGAAAGAGCTGTTTATTTAATCATGCACAGGGATAGAGTGGTATTGCGCCCTTATCCTAGCTTTCTACCGAAGGTGGTTTCAGATTTTCATCTACACCAAGATATTATTCTGCCTTCCTTTTTTTTCCAGATCCCTGTTCTATGGAAGAAAGGTCACTACATTCTTTGGATGTAGTGAGAGCAGTCAAAGGCTATCTGGAAGCAACTGCTCGAATTGGCAAAACGGATATTTTGTTTGTATTGCCAGAAGGTCCTAATAGAGGACAGGCAGCGTCAAAGTCTACCATTTCGAAATGGATTCGGCAATTGATTGTTCAAGCCTATAGTTTGAAACAGAAAATTCCGCCTTTTCAAATCAAGGCGCACTCCACAAGGGCTATTAGTGCTTCGTGGGCAGTGCATCACCAGGCCTCTATGGCTCAAATCTGTAAGGCCGCAACCTGGTCTTCAGTCCATACCGTCACCAGATTTTATCAGGTGGATGTAAGAAGGCATGAGGATATCGCCTTTGGGCGTAGTGTGCTGCAAGCAGCGGTACGAGGTCCTCAGGTCTGATTACACCCTACTTTGTTGTGGTTCTCCCCCCCCCCCCCCAGATAGCATTGCTCTGGGACATCCCATCAGTAATTACTGAGGCTCTGTGTGCCGTGATGTACGAGAAAGAAAATAAAATTTTTATAACAGCTTACCTGTAAAATCCTTTTCTTTTGAGGTACATCACGGGACACAGAGGTCCCGCCCCTCTTCTAATACACTTATATTGCTTTGCTACAAAACTAAGGTATTCCCAGTAAGGGGAGGGATTATATAGGGGGTTGAACTTCCTGTCTAGGGTGTGCCAGTGTCCAAGTGATACCGTATATAACCCATCGGTAATTACTGAGGCTCTGCGTCCTGTGATATACCTCAAAAGAAAAGGATTTAATAGGTAAGCTGTTATAAAAATCCAAAATATATATACTATATTACCAAAAGTATTGGGATGTCTGCCTTTTACACACACAAACTTTGACCAATTGCCTGACTTCGGTGTGTTCCAAACGGAATGGTGACAATCTACAGTACATAAAAATCTCCATAGGTGAAGCTTTAAACATTTCTACTGTTTACCAGTTTAGAGTTACAGAGGAGGTCTAGTGCTAGAAATATTGCTCTCGCTCTAATGATCGCGGCAATACCTCATGTGTGGTTTGAGCACCTTTTACATTTGGGGCCGCAACTTGCGTATTGCGTTCACTTCTGCACGCAAGCAAGGAGGGACAGGGCGCTTTAAAAAAACTTATTTTTTATTTAATTTTTACACTGTTTAAAAAAAAAAAAAAAATTCTGATCATTTTTATTGCTGTCACAAGGAATGTAAACATCCCTTGTCACAGTAATAGGCAGTGACAGGTACTCTTTATGGAGGGATCTGGCATCCATAAGACATCAAATCCCTTCACCTACTCGCTCCTTTGTTGGTGTTTTTCCTATTAACCCCTTGTTATCCAAATTTAATTTTAGTGTTGCAGTAATTAGAACAAGCAGCAGAATAAAATGTTTTCCCCACAGTAATGGTACTTGTGTTCAAAATATTGCTAATCGAACTTGAAAAAAAATTATTTTTTCACATTTTTACTAGTTTTTCCCCTTTTTGCATTTAAAAAAAAAAATTTAAATTCTCAGAAGAAAAGGTTGGGAGCATGAAATTGTCCAAAATGTCTTGGTATGCTGACACCTGAAGAGTTCTGTTCACTGGAACGAAGGGGCCCAACCCCTGAAAAACAACCCCACACCATAATCCCCCCTCCACCAAATGATTTGGACCAGTGCACAAAGCAAGGTCCATAAAGACATGGATGAGCGAGTTTGGGGTGGAGGAACTTGGCCAATTCCTGACTTCGTCCTGTTGCCAATGCCGAATGATAAAATAATGTAGCTCTAGGGCTCAATGGGTGATGCAAGAAGATGGGGAACCTGAAAGAAGAGGAAAATACCATGGAACCAGTGGAGACTAATGCCCCATACACACGATCAGAAAATCGTACGAAAAATGCCGATTTCGGAGCGATCGTACGATAATCTGATCGTTAGTACAGAGCTTTCGAGAGCCGAACAGGACAGTTCATTCGATTTTTTTATTATTTGATCAGACATGCACGAAAAAATTTTTCGTGCTATGCCAGATAGTACAATTTTAGTTTTTAATCGGTACAGCTATCGTTCGAAAACGCAATACAGATGCATTACAACACATGACGTCACTTCCGAATTTTTATTCTGTCATGCGCAAATTTTCATGACTTATTAGTATTAGTAAACTCGTCAGATTCGATCTGAGATTAGTGTGCAAAATAAACAGACGATCGTTCCTCTGATAATCTTATCGTGTGTACTGGGCACAAGTGGATGCATGGAGCTTCTTGCCTCTCTTTGCTGGAAGGGAGCACACAGAGGGGTGTGTCATAATGGCGTAATGCTTGCCACCCACTACGTTTTTTTAGTTCCACTTTGTAAATCTAGTTATACATGGTTCAGAGCAGATGCCATTTTTATCTTTCTTTTATTTCTTACCATTAGTGACAGGGTTGCTTTTAAAATGTACTTATTTTTTGGGGCAGCGTTTATGATCTAGCCTGAAAAAAAAACAAAAAACTGGGGTGGAGGGGTCTAAAAAAAAAAAAAAAAAAAAAAAAAAAAAAAAAACATTCTAAGCTAGTGGCATCCTTTTCAGAAAGCACTTAGAATATTTATAGAGGTGCAGGAAAGAACTTGCTATATACACCTAAATGGGATATGATGGCTGCATTGACATCTTCTGCCCCCCCCTTTCCTTACAGCAGAAGAATACTTCAGGCAAGAAACGGCATCAATCCATGGGAAACAAAAGTATGTCCTTTATGGCAGAGAAATCCAATCGGTAAGTGGCATCTCTTCTACATTTATATTGCAATAAACAGTAGGTAAGGTTTAATAAAGACACAATCCTTAGCAGGTTGAGGTGTTATTCAAAATGAATCTCAATGCATACATGTAAATAGGCCCTGAACCACTTCAATACCCAACACTTTCTCCCCCAGCCCCCCCCCCAGGCCAATTTTCAGCTTTCAGCGCTGTCTCACAATTGCGCAGTCATGCAGCACTGTACCCAAGTGAAAATGTTATCATTTTTTTCATAGCACTTTCTTTTGGTGGTAATTGATCATCACTGGGATTTTTTTTTAGCAGTACAGCATCGTCCTATAACTGGTGTGTCAGTGTTTAGGGACAATGACTGGTGGCAGTATAATGCATATTATTTTTTATTTTTTTTATTTATTTTTTTTTGTGATATATTATCTTTTTTATTACATGTGTGTATTTAATTTTTTTTAATTCTTTTTTTTTTTTTAACCACTGGGCACTTAAACCCCCTTCCTAACAGACCAATTTTCAGCTTTCGGTCTCACATTTTGATTGACAATTACTCAGTCATGCAACACTACCCATATGAAATTTTTGTCCTTTTTTTTTTTTTTTTTTTCTTCACACAAATAGAGCTTTCTTTTGGTGGTATTTCATCACCGCTGGGTTCTTTATTTTTAGCGCTATGAAAGAAAAAAGACAAATTCTGTAAAAAAAAAAAAAATTTAATTTTTCTTTTTCTGTTATAAAATTTTGCAAATTAGTAATTTTTCCTTATATATTTTGGCCAAAATTTATACCACTACATATCTTTGGTAAAAATAACCCAAATCGGTGGATATTATTTGGTCTTTGTGAAAGTTATAGAGTCCACAAGCTACGGTGCCAATATCTGAAAATTGATCACACCTGAAGTACTGACAGCCTATCTCATTTCTTGAGACCCTAACAAGCCAGGAAAGTACAAATACCCCCCCAAATGACCCCTTTTTGGAAAGTAGACAAGGTATTTAGTAAGAGGCATGGTGAGTTTTTTGAAGTTGTAATTTTTTTTCCCACAAAAAAAATATTTTTTCTTTCTTTTTTTTTTTTTTTTTTTTCACAAAATTGTTATATTAGCAGGTTATTTCTCACAGACTGCATATGCATACCACAAATTACACCCCAAAACACATTCTGCTACTCCTCCTGGCGATACCACATGCGTGAGACTTTTACACGTGGCCACATAGAGAGGCCCAACATGCAGGGAGCGCCATCAGGCATTCTTGGAGCATAAATTACACATATAATTTCTTGACTACCTCTTACACTTTTGAAGGCCCTGGAGAACCAGGACAATGGAATCGCCCCAAATGACCCCATTTTGGAAAGAAGACAACCCAATGTATAATCTATGAGGCATATCAAGTCTTTTGAACATGTCATTTTTTTTTTTCTACAAGTTTTTGGAAAATGTGTAATGAAAATGCATTTTTTTTTTTTTTATACATAACATTGTCCATTTACACAATATTTCTAACACATAGCATGTACATACCAAAAATGACACCCCAAAATAGATTCTCCTACTCCTCCTGAGTACGGCGATACCACATGTGGGAGACTTTTCCACAGCCTGGCCACATACAGAGGACCAACGTGCAGGGAGCGCCATCAGGTGTTCTATGGACATAAGTTTCAAATCTAATTTGACTACCTATTACACTTTTGTGAGGCACCATAGTGGCATGGATGATAATGATAACTGATGTGGCATGAATGGGGATGGCTGAGCATGAATGAGTATGGCTGGGTATAGATGGTACGGCTGAGTATGGCCATACGACTGAGTACATCTGGGTATGGCTAATTATGGATGGGTATGGCTAATTATGGATGGGGGTGGATGGGTATGCCGAGTATGGATGGATGGGTATGCCGAGTATGGATGGATGGGTATGCCGAGTATGGATGGATGGGTATGCCGAGTATGGATGGATGGGTATGCCGAGTATGGATGGATGGGTATGCCGAGTATGGATGGATGGGTATGCCGAGTATGGATGGATGGGTATGCCGAGTATGGATGGATGGGTATGCCGAGTATGGATGGATGGATATGTATGCCGAGGATGGATGGATGGATATGTATGCCGAGGATGGATGGATGGATATGTATGCCGAGGATGGATGGATGGATATGTATGCCGAGGATGGATGGATGGATATGTATGCCGAGGATGGATGGATGGATGGGTATGCCGAGGATGGATGGATGGGTATGCCGAGGATGGATGGATGGATGGGTATGCCGAGGATGGATGGATGGATGGGTATGCCGAGGATGGATGGATGGATGGGTATGCCGAGGATGGATGGATGGATGGATGGGTATGCCGAGGATGGATGGGTATGCCGAGGATGGATGGATGGATGGGTATGCCGAGGATGGATGGATGGATGGATGGGTATGCCGAGGATGGATGGATGGATGGGTATGCCGAGGATGGATGGATGGATGGGTATGCCGAGGATGGATGGATGGATGGGTATGCCGAGGATGGATGGATGGATGGGTATGCCGAGGATGGATGGATGGGTATGCCGAGGATGGATGGATGGGTATGCCGAGGATGGATGGATGGGTATGCCGAGGATGGATGGATGGATGGGTATGCCGAGGATGGATGGATGGATGGGTATGCCGAGGATGGATGGATGGGTATGCCGAGGATGGATGGATGGGTATGCCGAGGATGGATGGATGGGTATGCCGAGGATGGATGGATGGGTATGCCGAGGATGGATGGATGGGTATGCCGAGGATGGATGGATGGATGGGTATGCCGAGGATGGATGGATGGGTATGCCGAGGATGGATGGATGGGTATGCCGAGGATGGATGGATGGGTATGCCGAGGATGGATGGATGGATGGGTATGCCGAGGATGGATGGATGGATGGGTATGCCGAGGATGGATGGATGGATGGGTATGCCGAGGATGGATGGATGGATGGGTATGCCGAGGATGGATGGATGGATGGGTATGCCGAGGATGGATGGATGGATGGGTATGCCGAGGATGGATGGATGGGTATGCCGAGGATGGATGGATGGATGGGTATGCCGAGGATGGATGGATGGGTATGCCATGGATGGATGGATGGATGGGTATGCCGAGGATGGATGGATGGGTATGCCGAGGATGGATGGATGGGTATGCCGAGGATGGATGGATGGGTATGCCGAGGATGGATGGATGGGTATGCCGAGGATGGATGGATGGGTATGCCGAGGATGGATGGACGGGTATGCCGAGGATGGATGGACGGACAGCCTGGCCACATACAGAGGACCAACGTGCAGGGAGCGCCATCAGGTGTTCTATGGACATAAGTTTCAAATCTAATTTGACTACCTATTACACTTTTGTGAGGCACCATAGTGGCATGGATGATAATGATAACTGATGTGGCATGAATGGGGATGGCTGAGCATGAATGAGTATGGCTGGGTATAGATGGTACGGCTGAGTATGGCCATACGACTGAGTACATCTGGGTATGGCTAATTATGGATGGGTATGGCTAATTATGGATGGGGGTGGATGGGTATGCCGAGTATGGATGGATGGGTATGCCGAGTATGGATGGATGGGTATGCCGAGTATGGATGGATGGGTATGCCGAGGATGGATGGATGGATGGATGGATATGTATGCCGAGGATGGATGGATGGATATGTATGCCGAGGATGGATGGATGGATATGTATGCCGAGGATGGATGGATATGTATGCCGAGGATGGATGGATGGATGGGTATGCCGAGGATGGATGGATGGATGGATGGGTATGCCGAGGATGGATGGATGGGTATGCCGAGGATGGATGGATATGCCGAGGATGGATGGATGGGTATGCCGAGGATGGATGGATGGGTATGCCGAGGATGGATATGCCGAGGATGGATGGATGGATGGGTATGCCGAGGATGGATGGATGGGTATGCCGAGGATGGATGGATGGGTATGCCGAGGATGGATGGATGGGTATGCCGAGGATGGATGGATGGGTATGCCGAGGATGGATGGATGGGTATGCCATGGATGGATGGATGGATGGGTATGCCATGGATGGATGGATGGATGGGTATGCCATGGATGGATGGATGGATGGGTATGCCGAGGATGGATGGATGGGTATGCCGAGGATGGATGGACGGGTATGCCGAGGATGGATGGATGGGTATGCCGAGGATGGATGGATGGGTGGGTATGCCGAGGATGGATGGATGGGTATGCCGAGGATGGATATGCCGAGGATGGATGGATGGGTATGCCGAGGATGGATGGATGGGTATGCCGAGGATGGATGGATGGGTATGCCGAGGATGGATGGATGGGTATGCCGAGGATGGATGGATGGGTATGCCGAGGATGGATGGATGGGTATGCCGAGGATGGATGGATGGGTATGCCGAGGATGGATGGATGGGTATGCCATGGATGGATGGATGGATGGGTATGCCATGGATGGATGGATGGATGGGTATGCCATGGATGGATGGATGGATGGGTATGCCATGGATGGATGGATGGGTATGCCGAGGATGGATGGATGGGTATGCCGAGGATGGATGGATGGGTATGCCGAGGATGGATGGATGGGTATGCCGAGGATGGATGGATGGGTATGCCGAGGATGGATGGATGGGTATGCCGAGGATGGATGGATGGGTGGGTATGCCGAGGATGGATGGATGGATGGGTATGCCGAGGATGGATGGATGGGTATGCCGAGGATGGATGGATGGATATGCCGAGGATGGATGGATGGATGGGTATGCCGAGGATGGATGGATGGATGGGTATGCCGAGGATGGATGGATGGATGGGTATGCCGAGGATGGATGGATGGATGGGTATGCCGAGGATGGATGGATGGGTATGCCGAGGATGGATGGATGGATGGGTATGCCGAGGATGGATGGATGGATGGGTATGCCGAGGATGGATGGATGGATGGGTATGCCGAGGATGGATGGATGGATGGGTATGTATGCCGAGGATGGATGGATGGATGGGTATGTATGCCGAGGATGGATGGATGGGTATGTATGCCGAGGATGGATGGATGGGTATGTATGCCGAGGATGGATGGATGGGTATGTATGCCGAGGATGGATGGATGGATGGGTATGCCGAGGATGGATGGATGGGTATGCCGAGGATGGATGGATGGGTATGCCGAGGATGGATGGATGGATGGGTATGCCATGGATGGATGGATGGGTATGCCGAGGATGGATGGATGGACGGGTATGCCGAGGATGGATGGATGGATGGGTATGCCATGGATGGATGGATGGGTATGCCATGGATGGATGGACGGGTATGCCGAGGATGGATGGACGGGTATGCCGAGGATGGATGGATGGACGGGTATGCCGAGGATGGATGGATGGACGGGTATGCCGAGGATGGATGGATGGACGGGTATGCCGAGGATGGATGGATGGACGGGTATGCCGAGGATGGATGGATGGACGGGTATGCCGAGGATGGATGGATGGACGGGTATGCCGAGGATGGATGGATGGACGGGTATGCCGAGGATGGATGGATGGGTATGCCATGGATGGATGGATGGATGGGTATGCCGAGGATGGATGGATGGGTATGCCGAGGATGGATGGATGGGTATGCCGAGGATGGATGGATGGGTATGCCGAGGATGGATGGATGGACGGGTATGCCGAGGATGGATGGATGGACGGGTATGCCGAGGATGGATGGATGGATGGGTATGCCGAGGATGGATGGATGGATGGGTATGCCGAGGATGGATGGATGGATGGGTATGCCGAGGATGGATGGATGGATGGGTATGCCGGGGATGGATGGATGGATATGCCGGGGATGGATGGATGGGTATGCCATGGATGGATGGATATGTATGCCGAGGATGGATGGATGGATATGTATGCCGAGGATGGATGGATGGATGGATGGATATGTATGCCGAGGATGGATGGATGGATATGTATGCCGAGGATGGATGGATGGATATGTATGCCGAGGATGGATGGATATGTATGCCGAGGATGGATGGATATGCCGAGGGCGGATGGGTGGATGGGTATGCTGAGGATGGATGGATGGGTATCCATGGCTAAGAATGGTTGGATGGATTTATCACTGAGCGCTGGGGGCACTACACATCCAGCCCACAGTGCTGCTGCCACTGATCTCTCCCCTCTCTGCTCACACTGGACGGAGAGGGGAAAGAGGAACCGGATATCACACCGGTTTGTTTACATGTGATCGCTCCGTCATTTGACGGAGCGATCACATGGTAAACAGCTGGAAATAGCGGCCATTAACCGTGATTCGTGAGGACCCGGCGGTCACGGATGTGTTCGGGTGCGCGCAAGAGCGGGATTCTGGGAGGACGTCACTGTACGCCCACCCAGAGTTTTGCAACCGCCCTGTAGCCGTCATTCGGCTACGGTATGGGCCGGTTGTTAAGTGGTTAATCAGTGCCCAACAGTGCTGCCAGTTACTGCCCATCAGTGCCTCATCAGTGTCACTCCGTAGGCTGCACTCATAGGTGGCACTATCAGTGAAGGAGAAAAATTACCGTTTGCAAAGATTTATAACAAAATATGAAAAAATGTTTTGTGGTGTTTGCTTTTTTTTTTTTTTTTTTTTTTTTTTTAGCAAAAAATAAAGCCCAGTGGTAATTGAATACCACCAAAAGAAAGCTCTATTTGTGTGGAAAAAAAAAACTGTGCAATTGTCAAAGTGAAAATTGGGCTGGAAGGGGGTATAAGTGCCCTGTAAGCGGTTAATAGCAATCCCAAATAGTCCGCAAAATGCAACAAGTGTCCAAACATGATGGCAATCGTCCACTGAAGATATACTCGCAATGTGCTAATACATTATATAAAGTGACAAATGTGCTTCCATGCAAAAAAGGTGCCCCCGGTGCAGTCCCCTTCCTCAATGCGCACTCACCAGAATGCCATTGGTAAATGGAATGTCATCAGAACAACCCTTTGAGGATTTCAGCAACCATCCATAGGTTAAAGGGGTTGTAAAGGTAAAAATTTTTTCACCTTAATGCATTCTATGCATTAAGGTGAAAAAACTTTTGACAGTACCGCCGCCCCCAGCCCCCCCCGTTTTACTTACCTGACGCCTCGAATCTTCGCTCCTCGTCCTCGGCAGCTTCATTGCAGCTCAGCCTGGTCGCTGATTGGCTGCAGTGGATGGATTGAAAGCAGCGCAGCCATTGGCTCGCGCTGCTGTCAATCACATCCGATGACGCGGCGCGCCGGGGGGCGGGGCCGAGTGATACAGCGAGCGGCTATAGCCGCCGGCTGTATCACGGGAGCGCGCCCGCAAGCACTCACCACCATGCGAGGGAGCTCGCATGAAGGTGGTAAATGCTTGCGGGGAGGAGCTGAAACAGCCGCCGAGGGACCCCAGAAGACCAGGTTCGGGGCCACTCTGTGCAGAACGAGCTGCACAGTGAAGGTAAGTATAACATGTTTGTTATTTTTAAAAAAAAAAAAAAACACCTTTACAACCCCTTTAATGGCATAACATCAGAATAACCTTTTCAGGTGCTCCCCACCAATCATCTGGTATCTCTTCCATAGAGGCAATAATTCCTCACATCAAAGCTGGTCAACAGGGTCACCACACAGAGACCGATGAGAAGTTCATAGTTTAGTAATTTATTGTAAAATACTAGTACTAAAAAAGCGCATAAATGGCCAAACTCGCAGAAATGGCCGCCGGTCACAAGAACGGGATGCGTCAGCATGTAAGGCTCCTTTTACAACTTGAAGGTTTGCATACTACAAAGATCACTGCACAGCATGTTCCCCAGTTTTCAAATTAAAGTGGAGGGCAACCCGAAAATAGAAAATAGCATGAAAAATCTTTAAAAAAAAAAAAAAACATTTTGAAGAAAAATTTTTTTTTTTTAAACTTACCTGAACCCTTGTTGCTAGGCAGTCTTCCTAATCTGCCTCTTCCTATTCCATGGAGTGTTCTGCTCCTAGCTGAGTGGCCCCGTTTCCTTCTGGGAACTGTGTGTGTTCCCAGAAAACCAGGGGGCCATTCACAGATCGCCGCGCCACTTGCGCGTACGCAGTAGGAATCTGGCAGTGAAGCCGCAAGGCTCCACTGCCTGTTTCCCTTAATTAGGATGGCGATGCCAGGAGCCGAGGGACGGGTCGGCCTCGGGCGCCCGACATCGCGGGTACCCAGGACAGGCAAGTCTACTTATTTAAAGTCAGCAGCTACAGTGTTTGTAGCTGCTGACTTTAAAAAAAAAAAAAAAAAATTATAGTGGCCGGAATCCCGCTTTCAGTATTTTATTATAAATGTATACATTTGATATATTTAATATCACTACTACTATGCCTCTAGTAGTAGTAGTAGTAGTAGTAGTAGTAGTAGAGAGACTGTTATCAGATAATAAAAAATATATATTTAAGTTGCATCACAGTTTGTGTACAATACTGTTGTCTCGCATCAAATTTTGATCTTTATTTTTCTAAGGCTTCGTTAACACAGGTGGTACTATTCCATACGCCCGTGCAAAGGGCGGTTTTTATCTGCATAGAAGGCACAGGTGTTCCATGTAGGCAGCCTGTTCAGATCATTGATAGGTGGCTGGCTGCACACATCTGCAAACACATCTCCAGTGTAAATCGACACGGAACCGATGTATGCTTCATAAAGTAGACTGCGTTCTGATCTGTGCATCAGTCTCACATGGCAGTACCTATTGAGGATACACTTGGAGATCTGTGCAACTGTCTGCCTGTCATTGATTTGGACATGCTGCCTGCAAGCGGGCGCATGGGACACCTGTGCCTTCCATGTGGGTAAAGACAGCCCTTTGCATGGGTGTATGGAACAGTACGCCTATTAGAATGAGGCCTAATGAAGAATCGAGCTGTTGGAAGTTTATGCACATTTCTTTTACTTCTAGGGGCTTCAAACACAGTTGGCCGAGGAGATAAGAACTGCCCCCTGTGGGTTGGACATGGAACTGTTTAATTCATTACTGCTTGGGTTTTGTTTTGTTTTTTTTAATAAACTTTTAATCAACTGAAGCACCTTCTGGCTTTGTGTTCAGTTTGTTTTTGCTACACTAAGGCCTCATGCACACTGGACGTTATAAAAACGCCAGTAGCTTCGCAGTGAGTTCTCCTTCAACTCCTCCTTCTCCTTCTCTCCTCCCTCTTTCTCCTCCCTCTTTCTCCTCCCTCTTTCTCCTCCTCTCTTCCTCTTCCCCTCTTCCTTTCTTCCTCTTCCCCTCTTCCTTTCTTCCTCTTCCCCTCTTCCTTTCTTCCTCTTCCCCTCTTCCTTTCTTCCTCTTCCCCTCTTCCTTTCTTCCTCTTCCCCTCTTCCTTGCTTCCTCTTCCCCTCTTCCTTGCTTCCTCTTCCTCCTTCTCTTCCTCTTCCTCCTTCTCCTCTTCTCCCTCCTGTTTTTGATGTTGGAGCATTTTTACAGCTAAAAAACTCCTCTCAGAACCCACTAGTTTTGAGTTTGTTTTTACAGCCAAACGCCCCAGCCAAAAACAGTTAACAGCCTATGTGTTCATGGACACACAGGATAACACCCTGGAGAGTGTATTGACTGTAGGAAAAAAACGTCTAAAGCCAAAAACATCCGGGGTGCATGAGGCCTTATACTGCACCGTCTATTTCGTCCAGTGAAATGCCAGCTATTTCCTCCTATGTTTTGTTTTTTTTATCTTCTGTTCTGCCTGTTCTTGTTTTTCTTCTGTTTTATGAAACTGTGATGTCCTATATAATTTTTATTCTCCGAGACAAATGCTGCCCTGCCCACACCAAAGTTTAATTCTGCTTTAGAAATAGTAAAAAATGGTTCAGAATAGGTGCTGTTTTTTTTGTTTTTTGTTTTTTTACAACCAGCTGGTTTGAAAAAAGACTTGTCCTTTTTTTTTTTTTTTTTTTTTTTTTTTTCCCAATACCAAACAGCCATTATGAATGGAACTATCATACCACAACCATGAAGTGTTTGCCTCGCACCTGTGGTGCAGTCAGATTGGCTTCAACAGGCCAGTCTGACAGCTGGTGCTGCCTGCAAACCATGTTAAACTTGCTACGGCATATGTTCAGTCTTGTCTGGCTGTATGCTATGATTTAGGTGGGTGGCTGGGGAGTGGTAAAACTGCTGTTCACCTCGTGTGTGTGTGTTTGTTTGATTTTTTTTTTTGTTTTTTTTTTGTATTGTTTTTTTAAGATTGTATTTTTTATTGAAAGTGTTTTACAATCAAAACGGGGAGATGGCAGATTACAAAGGTTCTAGGTTGTACGAACCATGGGGAATGTGATTAACTGCCTGTTTTTACCACTGCCTCTGTGAAAGAGACCCAAGCGTCAAGAAAGCACGTAAAGTGGAGATTGGTGGGTAAAGAAGCAAGAACATGACTGTCAAGGGAGTCAGTAAAATGGCATCACACTGCCAGAGATGGATTATCAATAATAACCATTGATCATTTATTAGCAAGCAGGCTTTGTTTACAAAATTTGGGTTGATGCACCATTAAGCTGCACAGATTTGTACCGATCTAATTAATTATTACCACATCTCCAGTGCATTCATAAACTATTCAGACCCCCCTTCACTTTTTTCAATGTTATGTTGCAGTTGTTTAAAGTGGTTGTAAAGGCACAAGGTTCTTTACCTTCATGTATTCTATGCATGAAGGTTAAAAAAAAAAAAAACTTTCTTTGTGCAGCAGCCCCCCTAATACTTACCTGAGCCCCATCTTGATCCAGCGATGTGCGTAAGACCCTTAGCTCTCCGGGGACACTCTCCCTCATTGGCCTCCCATTTCTCTTGTTCATTGCTGAGATGACTCTACACATTAATTGGAGTCCACTTGTGGTGAATTGAATTGATTGGACGTGATTTTTGAAAGGCACACCCCTCTCTATAAAAGGCCTCACAGCTGACA
>NC_133333.1:234877719-234912774 GCF_042186555.1 Aquarana catesbeiana | reverse complement strand
TTCTCCTATTTATCCTTTTTTGCTCTGTTAAAGCCTAACTCCGGGTTTTAGTGAAGTTTAACCACTTGACCTCCGGAAAATTTACCCCCCTTCATGACCAGGACATTTTTTGCCATATGGCACTGCATTATTTTAACTGACAATTGCGCGGTCGTGCGACGCTGTTCCCAAATAAAATGTCCTTTTTTCCCCACAAATAGAGATTTCTTTTGGTGGTATTTGATCACCTCTGCAGTTTTTATTTTTTTGCACTATAAACAAACAAAAAAAAAAGACTGATAATTTTGAAGGGGAAAAAAAAACAATACTTTTTACTTTCTGCTATAAAACATCCAATAAAAAAAATGAAAACATCAAATTTCTAAATCAATTTATTCCAATATGTTTTCTGCTTCATGTCTTTGGTAAAAAAAAAATCCCCTAAAATGTACATTGATTAAATTGTTCCTAGCCTGTGCTTTCTCACTGTGGGGGAGGTGCTTTGACTAGAGGAAGACATTGATCTATTTTCTTGCTTTGTAGACACACAGGATCAATACCTTCCCTTCTAACAGAACAGCGATCTGCTTTGTTTACATAGGGAGATCGCCATTCTGCCTGTGTACTGTATATTCTGCAGGGGAGGGCAGACATCGAGTCTGCGCTACCTGCTGGGTTGCCGGCGGCGCACGCAATCCCCAGACCCGGTAGCGTCAGATCATGTACTAGGTATGAAATCTGGCACAGAGCACTTTATGTATGGTGGGTGGTCCGCAAGTGGTTAAATATTTAGTTTGGACCAGCTTGCTATTTACTTACCTCTTCACTGCCTGCTTTACCCCCAGACCAGCACACCACAACAGCACTCATTGCACATAGTTGAGGGGCGGTTGCAAAACTACCCCATTCACTTAAATGAAAGCGACAGGGGGTATAATTCCTGCAAAGCAACATGGCAGTGACATATGTATACACCTGGCCATTGCCCCTGCAGCCAAAGGGAGTAGCAATAGGGGGGATGTTTTACTGCACCCCATCCACTAGTGTAAATGAGCCCTAACAGATGCAGTGTGCTGTACAGTATCTCACAGAAGTGAGTACACCCCTCACATTTTTGTAAATATTTTATTATATCTTTTGTGATGTGACAACACTGAAGAAATGACACTTTGCTACAATGTAAAGTAGTGAGTGTACAGCTTGTATAACAGTGTATATTTGCTGTCCCCTCAAAATAACTCAACACACAGCCATTAATGTCTAAACCGCTGGCAACAAAAGTGAGTACACCTCTAAGTGACAGGAACAAGTCTGACCTTCTTCTATCGATGGGGTGACGGGGCAACATGTGAGAGGAGAACATGACACCGTTCAACCCGGCAAACCGTGGGCCGCCCTCATCCCCGCCAAGCGTGGTGCCCACTGTCCCGATCCACAGCACCCCAAGGTCCCTCACCCCGAACACCCCGAGGGCCCACCCTCCTCACCCCGAGGGCCCACCCTCCTCACCCCAAGGGCCCACCCTCCTCACCCCAAACACCCCGAGGGCCCACCCTCCTCACCCCAAACACCCCGAGGGCTCACTCCCCTCACCCCGAACACCTTGAGGGCCCATTCTCCTCACCCCTAACGCCTTGAGGGCCCATCCCCCTCACCCCGAGAGCCCGTCCCCCTCACCCCGAACACCTTGAGGGCCCACACCCCAAACACCTCAAGGGCCCATCTCCCTTACCCCAAATACCTCTAGGACCCCATCCCCTCTCACTGCCTGTAAAAGCAATCGTACAGCTTCACCTTCTATAGATTCTGGGGGAACATTTTCTTCCTCAATTGTACCACACATTCGCTTCATTCTTTATTCCACCGCTAATATATACTCAGCATTGACCTATTATTATAGTGCTTTTCTCTCTGAGGACTCCAAGTATTGGAGATGGCGTTGGCCGGGATTCGAACCCGGGTCAGCTGCTGGGAAGGCAGCTATGCTCACCATTGCACCACCAACGCAAGGTAGCATGTCTTTGTAGTGTGGGAGGAAACCGGAGTACCCGGAGGAAACCCACGCAAGCACAGGGAGAACATGCAAACTCTAGGCAGATAGTGTCCTGGTCAGAATCTGAAACAAAGACACCAGTGCTGCAAGGCTAACCCCTAAGCCTCTGTGCTGCCCATATGCGGCCTCTGTTCTCTAAGGCCCACCCCCACTGAGCGGAGTAAATAAGTTCTGTCCACTTAAAGCGCCTCCAGAAGAAATCCAAACTTATCCTAAACTACTATATATATATCACTCCAAAACGCACCCATAGAATAACGCACACCTCCACAACATATACAAACTTATCCTAATCTACAATGTGTAACACTCCTATAATAAAATACACCCAAATAACAATAAAGAGGGGTACAGTGGTCCCCAAATTAGCAACACAATGGAGCTAAATATTCCATTCACCCTTAGGCCTCATTCACACGGGGGGTATGAATCCATACACCATGTGTGAGTAAAGTCTTGGACTTCTCCATGAAGGACCTCACTGGTGGGAAGAGTTCTCATTTCTCCAGCAGAGAAAGCCTAAAGAAAGCTGAAAAGACTCCTCCCGCCTCTGAAGACAAAAAGAGCTCCAACCTTCCTTCATAGCTGGTCCAACACTCGCCTCAAAAACATACCGGCCTTCAGCCTTCCCATATAGCTGGTCCAACACACGCCTCAAAAACATACCGTCCTTCAACCTCCCCTCATAGCCGTTCCAACACACGCCTCAAAAACATACCGGCCTCCAACCTCCCCTCATAGAGAGAGGGAGGAAAGGAGTGGGGGGAAGGGAGATTGGAGGAAAGATGGGTTGTGAGGGTTGGGGGGAACCCTCACACCCCTTTATTTCCCCCAAACTCCCCCCTTCTTTTCCTCCATCTCTCCCTCTTCCATACTCCCCCTCCCCCTTGTTCTACCTTTCCCTTTAGAATGTGATATTTTTCATTAACCTTAAAGCTTAACCTTAAAGCTTCTGCAGAAGCTGCAGAAAGGGAAATAGATTACTGGAGTGGCAGCCGCCACCAGTGTAGAAACCTGTGTTGGTACAGCCGTACCTGGTCCCTGGGAGGGTTCCTCAGACTTTTTTTTCAGTCTTTTTCTAGGAACAACCAATTGTCCTGCGTGCCCAACTATATTGATAGTGATTCAGAAGCTACAGAAAGGGAAATTGAGAGTTGATGGGAAGTCCCTCCAGTTACTGGAGTGGCAGCCACCACCAGTGTAAGGACCTCTGTTGGTACAGCCGTACCTGGTCCCTGGGAGGGTTCCTCAAACTTTTTGTTGAGTCTTCTTCTAGGAACAGCCAATTGTCTTGTTTGTTGGTCCAACACACGCCTCAAAAACATACCGGCCTTCAACCTCCCCTCATAGCCAGACCAACACACTCCTCAAAAACATACCGGCCTTCAACCTCCCCTCATAGCCGGTCCAACACACGCCTCAAAAACATACAGCCCTCCAACCTCCTCTTATAGCCAGTCCAACACACACCTCAAAAGCCTACTAGCCTCCAAACTTCACAACATAATCAATTACTTAATGTAGATCGACAATACATCAATCAAACATAATCGCCTGTAAAAAAGTGCCTGAGATGTTGGTGGTAAACAGCCTTCTAGGCCCGTGGGGAACCGAACTGAGTCTTCCAATAGCTGCCTCATATCCAAAAGTTGCCAAATGTAGACATAAAGCTTTAAGGTTAATCAAAAATATCACATTCTAAAGGGAAAGGTAGTACAAGGGGTAGGGGGAGTATGGAAGAGGGAGAGAGGGAGGAAAGGAGAAGGGTGAAGGGAGTTTGGAGGAAAGAAGGGTTGTGAGGGTTGGGGGGAACCCTCACACCCCTTTATTTCCCCCAACCTCCCCCCTCCCTTTCTTTTCCTCCATCTCTCCCTCTTCAATACTCCACCTTGTTCTGCCTTTCCCTTTAGAATGTGATATTTTTCATTAACCTTAAAGCTTAACCTTAAAGCTTCTGCAGAAGCTGCAGAAAGGGAAATAGAGGGCTGATGGGAGGACCCTCCAATTACTGCAGTGGCAGCCGCCTCCACCAGTGTAGAAACCTGTGTTGGTGGAGCTGTACCTGGTCCCTGGGAGGGTTCCTCAGACGTTTTGTTGAGTGTTCTTCTAGGAACAGCCAATTGTTTTGTTTGTCCAAATACAGACATTAAGCTTTAAGGTTAATCAAAAATATCACATTCTAAAGGGAAGGGTAGAACAAGGGGGAGGGGGAGTATGGAAGAGGGAGAGAGGGAGGAAAGGAGAGGGTGGAAGGGAGGTTGGAGGAAAGAAGGGGGATGAGGGTTGGGGGGAACCAACAACCCCCACCCCCCCCCTCTTTTCCTCCCTCTCTCCCTCTTCCGTACTCCCCCTCCCCTTGTTCTTTTTCCTTTAGAATGTGATATATTTGATTAACCTTAAAGCTTAACCTTAAAGCTTCTACAGAAGCTGCAGAAAGGGAAATAGAGGGCTGATGAGAAGTCCCTCCAATTACTGGAGTTGCAGCCGACACCAGTGTAGGGACCTGTGTTGATACAGCTGTACTTGGTCCCTGAGAGGGTTCCTCAGACTTTTTGTTGAGTCTTCTAGGAACAGCCAATTGTCTTGTTTGACCAACTACATTGATAGTTGGTGATTCCGAAGCTCCAAAAATGAAAATGGTGGGCTGATGCAAGCATCTTGCAGTGTGTGCCTCTCCATTCTTCCTCCATACTCCTGGGTCCTTGGTTTCCAAATAAGATGCAAAATTTGCTCTCATCAGAAAAGAGGACTTTGGACAACGGTAAAATGTCTCTTTTGCAGCCCCAGTGTGAAATCCTGAGTGCTTTCACACTCGGGCGGTGCACTTGCAGGACAGGAAAAAATTTCCTGCAAGGCAGCATCTTTGGGCTGGTGCGGGAGCGGTGTATACAATGCTCCTCCGCCGCCCCTGCCCATTGAAATGAATGGGCACCGCTTTAAAAGCGATTTGATAGCAGCTCTAAGCAAGCTCTTTTAACCCTTTCTGGGGGGTTAAAAGTGCCTCGCCAGCGGCAAAGCGCTGCTAAAACTAGCGGCGTTTTATCGCTAACAGATCCACCTCCCCAGTGTGAAAGTGGCCTGAAAAAAAAGTACCAACCTCCCCCTATAGCTGCTTCATCAACACATGTAAATAATAATAAAAAGGAACCAGCCACTAAACTCCCCTATAGCTGGTCCAACACACACCAAAAGAAAGGAGCCAGCCTACAACCTCCTTCTATAACTGGTTCAACACGCACCTAAATGCGTATCCTTCCCCCTTTCTCGCTACCCTTACCCCTCTCCTATCCTCTCTCACTAGCCTGTTCCCTATCCCACCCACTCCCCCCTCTCCTATCCCCTCCACTCCCCCCTCTCCTATCCCCTCCACTCCCCCCTCTCCTCTCCCCTCCACTCTCACTACCCTTCCCCCTCTCCTATCCTCTCTCACTAGCCTGTTCCCTATCCCACCCACTCCCCCCTCTACTATCCCCTCCACTCCCCCCTCTCCTCTCCCCTCCACTCTCACTACCCTTCCCCCTCTCCAATCCCCCTCCTCTCTCACTACCATTCCCCCTCCCCTGTTCCCCCTCCTCTCTCACCTCCCTTCCCCCTCCCCTGTTCCCCCTCCTCTCTCACCTCCCTTCCCCCTCTCCTGTTCCCCCTCCTCTCTCACTACCCTTCCCCCTCCCCTGTTCCCCCTCCTCTCTCACCTCCCTTCCCCTCTCCTGTTCCCCCTCCTCTCTCACTACCCTTCACCCTCCCCTGTTCCCCCTCCTCTCTCACTACCCTTCACCCTCCCCTGTTCCCCCTCCTCTCTCACCTCCCTTCCCCCTCTCCCGTTCCCCCTCCTCTCTCACTACCCTTCCCCCTCTCCTATCCCCTCCTCTCTCACCTCCCTTCCCCCTCCCCTGTTCCCCCTCCTCTCTCACCTCCCTTCCCCCTCTCCTGTTCCCCCTCCTCTCTCACTACCCTTCCCCCTATTATCCACTCTCTCTGCCTCCTGTCTAGTATGGGCGATGTCGTAAGCAGTATTTTCTCAACACTTCAGCTTCTTTTCTGACTTTCGCATTGATGGCTCGAGTGTTTTCTATTTTTTTCCGCTCTTCTTCCTTCCAATTCTCCTCTCTTATCCATGTTTCCTCCCCTCTCTTCATGTCTACCTTCTGCTGCTGCTTCTCCTTTTCCTCTTTCCTCTGCTGCATTCTTGTATTGTAGACTTTCGTGTTTTCCAGTCTTTTTTGTTCCTCTTCTCGCTCTTTCCTCTCTTTTTCCCTCCGCTCCTCGTCCCTTTTCTGCTCTTCCCTCACTTTCCTCCTTTCCATTACCTGCTGTGCCCTCTGCCCCTCCACACTTCTCTGCCACTTTCGGGATGGAATGATTTCCATCAATTTTTGTTCCTCTCGCTCTCCCTTCTCTATTTCCCTCCGCCCCTCATCCCTTCTCCGTGTGTCCTCCACTGTCTTCATATATTTCTCCCCCCACTGTTTCTCCTCTTTCATTCTGTCCTGCCGTATTCTCACATTGCGGGATAGAATGTTTTCCCTCATTTTTTGTGACTTTTCTTGCTCTCTCTTCTCTTTTTCCCTCCGCCCCTCATCCCTTCTCTGTGCTTCCTTCGCTATCTTCTTGTCCTCCTCCTCCTGCTGTTTCTCCTCTTTCATTCTGTCCTGCCGTATTCTCGCATGGCGGGATAGAATGTTTTCCCTCATTTTTTGTGACTTTTCTTGCTCTCTCTTCTCTTTTTCCCTCCGCCCCTCATCCCTTCTCTGTGCTTCCTTCGCTATCTTCTTGTCCTCCTCCTCCTGCTGTTTCTCCTCTTTCATTCTGTCCTGCCGTATTCTCACATGGCGGGATAGAATGTTTTCCCTCATTTTTTGTGATTTTTCTTGCTCTCTCTTCTCTTTTTCCCTTCGCCCCTCATCCCTTCTCTGTGCTTCCTTCGCTATCTTCTTGTCCTCCTCCTCCTGCTGTTTCTCCTCTTTTATTCTGTCCTGCCGTATTCTCGCATGGCGGGATAGAATGTTTTCCCTCATTTTTTGTGACTTTTCTTGCTCTCTCTTCTCTTTTTCCCTCCACCCCTCATCCCTTCTCTGTGCTTCCTTCGCTATCTTCTTGTCCTCCTCCTCCTGCTGTTTCTCCTCTTTCATTCTCTTCTGCAATATTCTGGCATTGCGGGATAGAATCTTTTCCCTCTTTTCTTGGTCCCGTTTTACCTTAACCTGCCCTACTTTCCTATCCCTCTCTGCTGTTCTACATCTATCATCCTGTCTTTTCTTATCCCCCTCTATCCTCTTCTCCTCTACCCTTCTTTTATCCTCCCATACTTTTTCTGCAGTGCCTCTACATCTATCAATTAATTCCAGCCTTGCCTTCTGTTGCCTCGCTTGCACCTTCCTCATTCTTTCATCTGTCGTCTGTGGGCTCCTCTGCCCTTTCACATTAACTCTAACCTATAAATGAAAAGAAGAAAGTCAGTGGAAGTTCTGATATAAAATTAGACTTTCATTGGCATTAATTTGGATTTAGTTTTGTACAGTTAGTGACATGATTTAGAAGTTACTGTAAAATTTGATCTGCATTACATAAAGTGTGACCCATATTCTAGATCTCCATGTTTGTCATCGCCCCTCCTGCACACAGTTTTCTTAAAGTGTATGTAGATTCAAAACCTTCTGTTATAGTTTTAGATAGTATTGGGAATTGTTACGACCCATATAAAGTTCTTTTTATTCTGTGTCCAGGAGATTTCCCATCACTTCCTGTACTAGAGACGCAACAGGAAATTCAAGTAAATCTCTCTAAAGTGAATGGAATTCCTACCATTCGGGTGTCCCCATTGGAGGCTTTTCCCTCACCAATTGCTCATACTTTTTGGATTACCACTCATCAGTGGCAACAAAGGCAGCAATAAAAACTACACAGTGAGGGGTAGTTTACTAAAGCTGGAGCGTGCAAAATCTGGTGTGCCTCTGCTTAAAAAAAACAATCCGCTTCCAGATTCTGAGTGCGCCAGTTATAATAACCCCCTCCTCCCCCCAGTGTCTAACCTCTCACCACTCTATCCACTCTATCTCTATCCTTTACATACACTTTTAAAGAATATTTAAACCAAGAATAAAATGTAATATATTGCAGTTTTTCAGGCTAAGACCATTTTCAGCAATTACAGAAAATGCCCAGTGATCTTACCAAAACTGCTGTGAATAGACAGTATTACTGATGTTCTCCTTCTGTACACTACTAATCTCCCCATTCCCTATATGTAATCGAGATGAACAGGTTTGTAGTCCAGCCTGGGTGGTGGTGATAAACCCTTCCATAGATACAGTGAAGGAGTGAGCATGGCCACCCAGGGACAGGAAATGTGTTCTTCACAGGATATGTAGGTGGGAATAAAGGGCAAGTGAAAATGAATGTGGCCATGTGTCCATATCCTGTCAATGATGTCATGTGCCCCTCCTTTGTGTATGTGTATTTACAAGTGTCAGAATAGTGAAATGAAATATAGATACTTACTCTGCTGGACATCTTTGCTCAGTGATTTCCTCTTGATAAAGTATAACAACGAACTGTAAATTCCTCTTGATGCTCAAAGTATAATAACAAACTGTAAAGAAAAAAAAAGACAAGATTTAGTGATCATTTCCTATAACTAGATATCACACAATCATTGGCCAGAACTACGACTAACAGCAATCATTAGACAACGACTGACCAGGAGCCGATCCACAGGCCAAGGCAATAATGTCTTATGATTTTAACATATTTTTTAACGGGGGTGGGGGGGGGTGGGGGGGTTGGGGTTAAGCTCCAGTGACCATCAATGATTACAGGTTTTTTTTTTTTTTTTTTTTAAAGAAAACCCAAACTTTCACTCTTTTTCCTCTTTTTATATACCGGTAGTAAAAAAAATGAGAACCCCAGTGGTCATTAAATATCAGCAAATTATTGGTGTAAAAAAATTGATTTAGAATCTATTTGGGTACATTCATTAATTAGAAGTAATCATCAGTCAATCTAACTATTTTTAAATCTGTGACAAGGTCTATTTAACACCAGCCCAACCTTTGGTCCTGATAACTGTCATTTACAAATATCTTTGGATTCATCTAAAAATGAATACAAGTCATTATTGTCCAAGGAACCTGCCAGGTGACAAGTTTACTTACATTGGAACTGAAATCTAAATGTAAAGCCTGACTCCAGACTTTTTTTTTTTTTTTTTTAGTTTTAAATTGAAAAGTCAGTTGGGATCTAAAAACAGCTCAAATTCTATTACTGGCTACCTTGCCCCGTCTCCATGGAAACACATATTCTACACAGAGCATAGCAAAGCATGACCATGTAATACAAAAGTCATTATTGTCTGAGGAACCTGCTATATATATATATATATATATATATATATATATATATTTATTGTGTGTATATGTGTATATATATATGTGTATATATATATATATATATATAATATACTTTTTTTTAATATAAACTGGTGACAATTAAAAATCTCACTGAGGCCCTAAAAATAATGCAAATTCTATTACTGGCTGCTACGCCCCTTCTTTATGAAAACACAAACATATTCTATAATCTACACAGAGCATAGCAAAGGATGACCTACCTCTTCACACTCTCAGCAACAACTGGCTGTGTCTGCCACTGACCTCTCTTATACACTGCCTTACACTATGATGTCATAATCAATGACCTTATATGGTGTGTCTGCCACTGACCTCTCCTATACACTGCCCTACACTATGATGTCATAATCAATGACCTTATATGGTCAAAGGAGTTAACAACTGTCCAAGACATGATGTGACACCTGTGCAGCAGTGTGATGGGGATACATGATGGAAATATAAATGTAATACAAATGTCATTATTGTCTGAGGAATCTGCCAGTTGACAAGTTTGCTTACATTGGACCTGAAATCTAAATGTAAAACCTGACTCCAGCCAAATACATTATTAATTTTTTTTTTTTTTTTTTTAAGATTTGTATAGACTGGTGACCGTTTATAAATCTCACTGAGGCTCTAAATGCACCCTGTTGACATTTCCCCTTTCAATTCTTTCTGATGCCCATTGTTTAAACAGGAAGTGAATGTGAATCGCCCCATTGGGGACACTGGCAGTAATAAGAACCTATCCAATGAGATTTAAAAATAACAAGCACATGCCTGAAAAAAAAGATCCTTAATTTTGTGTAATGATTTGTAAATTGAGAAATAAACTGCAGGTAACTTTTAAAAAAACACTTTTTTTTTTTTTTTTACAATGTTTTAAATCGGTGACTCTGTAAAGGTGAATCTTTTAAGGGGTAAGTTCACCTTTACAGAAAAAATTCTGTAAGGTGAACTTACACAGGATCTTTATAAAATCTTTACACAGAAATAATAATTTTTCTGTAAAGGTGAACTTACTCTTCAACACCAGCCCAACCGTCAATCCTGTTAACTGTAATTTCCAAGTGTCATTGGACTCATCTAAAAAGTAACTGTCACTTTTTGGAGTAGAAGGATGCTTTTTTTTGATTTTTTTTTATGTTAGCTCTGTGAGTTGAGCCTTATACACACACCGATCAACCATAACATTATGACCACCCACCTACTATTGAGTAGGTCCACTTTTTGCCACCAAAACAGCCCTGACCCATCGAGACGTGGACTCAACTAGACCTATGTAGGTATGCTGTGGTATCTGGTGCAAAGCCATCAGTAGCAGTTCACTCCCTCCGCTAGCATGTATTTTTTCCATACTGCATCCTGTTGCCATTTCTTCCCCAGATGCACACACACCCAACCATCCACATCATGTAAACTAAATGTGATCCATCAGACAAGGCCACCTTCTTCCATTGCTCTGTGGTCCAGTTCTGATGCTCACGTGCCCATTGTAGGTGCTTTTGGGTGTGGACACAGGTCAGCATGGGCACCCTGACCGGTCTGCAGCTACGCAGCCCCATACACAACAAACTGTGACATGCTGTGTGTTCATTATTAAAAAAAAAAAAAACTTAATGTGTAATTTTAATTTTATACCAATTTCACTTTTTTTTAGCTCTTAGTGGGCACATAATGCAATAACAATTCTCTGGTGCCCAACCTGCGGCTCAAGGTCCACATGCAACCCCTTGGTACATGGCTGGAATGCTCCACCTTCCTTTTGGACCCTTGCCTGCCACTTCTCTTTACTTCTCAGTTCCTTCTTCCCTACACCCAATCTCTGAGCAATGGACCTGTCATGACATCTGAAGGCCTATTGATCTTTGGATCTACCAGTAATGGGCACCTGTCAGTATAGACAGTCCGTGATTAAAGAGGACCTGTCATTGAGGCCTATCACTCCATTAACCTTCAACTAAAAATACATTGTCATATTCTCAGAAGCAGGACTTTACTAATTAAAAGTACACATTTTTCTACCAATTTCACATTCTTAGCTCTTAGTAGGCACATTTTTTTGTAGAATGCAATGAATGTAATTTTCTGGTGCCAAACCTGTAGCTCAAGGTTCACATGCAGCCCTTTAGTACACATTTGGAACACTCCATCTACTTTTGGATCACCTGCATGCCCTTTTCTCCACCTCTCTGTTTCTTCTTCCCTACACCCAATCTTCCAAAAATTGTAATAACTTTTTCCAGGCTGGGAACTGGAGAAAAGAAGGAAGAATGATAGAGGGGTCTCTACTACCCTACAGTTTCTTCTAGGAGACACCCTGGGTAGCATGGGAGGACCTGGCAAGCAGGAGGCCTAAACAGCAGTCTTCTCAAAAGAAGCAGGATTTCAGGGACAATGTGGGTACCTCTACACCCCCAGGGCCAAAAAAGGTTTAAGCTGCCAGATTTAATATCCAGCAGGTTTTTTTGGGACTGTTCTGACAAGCTAAACCCAATCCTTTGTTTTGGGATACTTTACCAAGTGGCCAGATGGAATAGTATTTTCAAGAGAGAGGGGGCATAGAGCTCCTACAAGTTTGGGACTTTGCTATAATTCCACTAAGGGAACACAGAGCTCCTATAAGAGGAATTCTACTTTGCCAAATTAAAATAGACTGTCATTGTTCTGTATGGAATACAGCCCAGGGTTTGCCATTTTTCAGAGTACAGAGAGAAGGAAGTTGTCCTTGTGGTGTTCTAATTGAGTAAGTTGGGCATCCCATAATCCCTATTACCCATTCAAGTTGTTTTCCCCAATAAAACAACAAAAACAAGCCTATGGACTGGGTCTTTGTCTTCGTGTGAGAGTTGGAAAATTTGTCACCATTTTTCTCTTGGTGTCAGGGAAACTTGTCAGAAGTGATTCATTCTGTCAGCAGAAGAAGGAAGCAGCAGACAGAAATTACACTTAGTGCTCTTAATTGAGACATGAACACACTATAAAGGGATATGCTTTGTTCGTATTTCATAGAAATAATCTTGTGCGCTATCTCAACCAATGTGCATTGGGATAAAAAATATATCCCTTATAATCATAAATACCAAAACAGGCATACACAAAAGCCCTAATAATCAATGGTGCAAACATTTCTATAGTAAAGTGCATAACATTTTCACAAAGTGCATTATTCCCAAAAAGTGCAACATGCAATAAAGAAAAACATATATGACCTAAAATATAGTGACATGAGCAAATTAATTTTAGTTAATTCAATCGTGACCATATAACTCATGTACCCAAATTAATTTACAACTGTATGGTAAATGAGAAATAATTAAAAAAAAAGACAAAAAAAAAAACAAAAGGACAGTCCAATGAATGTCCAACTTAGTGCAAAGAAAAAAGTGTTCTGGTGTTATTCCCTGAGTTATACAGTCACGATTTAATTAAGAAAAATTTGTTTGCTCACTTTATTTTATGTTTGTTTATGCCACTTTATTTTAAGTCATGTGTTTTTGATTATTGCACTTTATAGGACATATGCACGTTGTGAAATTTTATGCACTTTACTATAGAAATTTTTGCCCCGTTGATTTTTAGCCAGTTGAAGACCAGGCATTTTCTGGCACTTTTTGTTTACATGTGAAAATCATTTTTGTTTTTTTTGCTAGAAAATTAGAACCCGTATTAATTATAGATAGATACTGTATATATATATATATATATATATATATATATATATATATAATATACATTTTTTATTTTTTTTAAAAAGCAGAGGACCTAGACTAGGGTATAAATTGTTGGGTTTTACAATTTTTTTATGCCACACGGTATTTGTACAGCGGTTTTTCAAACACAGTTTTTGAGAAAATATTTTTTTTAAATACACTTTTTTTTTTTACTTTTTAAAATTTTAATGCAAAAGAAAATGATACATAACTCCATTTTTTTTACTATCCAACCATAGGCAACGTGGTGATTGCATTCATTTTTAGGTTCAATATGTTTTTATTGTTTTCACATTATAAACAGAAAAGTACAAAAGCTAGATCAGGACCCAAACATAGGGTGTACCGATCTAAAAAATAAAACGTGTAAACATTCAAAACTGTGATAGGTAGTGAGGAGTGAAATCAAAAATTGACGCCCTTAGAAATCCTGAAGGCGGTGATTGGTTTTCGTGGCCCTGTACGCGGCTAGGCTCCCAAAAAAGTCCCACACATGTGGTATCCCCGTACTCAGTAGAAGCAGCAGAATGTATTTTGGGGTGCAATTCCACATATGCCCATGGCCTGTGTGAACAATATATCATTTAGTGACAACTTTTTGTAAATTTTTTTTTTTGTCATTATTCAATCACTTAGGATAAAAAAAATTAATATTCAATGGGCTCAACATGCCTCTCAGCAATTTCCTTGGGGTGTCTACTTTTCAAAATGGGGTCATTTGGGGGGGGGGGGGGGGGTTGTACTGCCCTGCCATTTTAGCACCTCAAGAAATGACATAGGCAGTCATAAACCAAAAGCTGTGTAAATTCCAGAAAATGTACCCTAGTTTGTAGACGCTATAACTTTTGCGCAAACCAATAAATATACGCTTATTGACTTTTTTTTTTTTTTTTACCAAAGACGTGGCCGAATACATTTTGGCCTAAATGTATGACTAAAATTGAGTTTTTTGGACTTTTTTTATAAGAAAAAGTAGAAAATATCATTTTTTTTCAAAATTTTCGGTCTTTTTCCGTTTATAGCGCAAAAAATAAAAACCCCAGAGGTGACCAAATACCATCAAAAGAAAGCTCTATTTGTGGGAAGAAAAGGACGCAAATTTTGTTTGGGTACAGCATTGCATGACCGCGCAATTAGCAGTTAAAGCGACGCAGTGCCAAATTGTGAAAAGTGCTCTAGGGAAAAACCAGGAGTGTAAACATTGCCAGGTCACAGATGCAGAAAAGTAAAATAATAGTGGAAAAATATGTAAAAAATGAGGAAGGGGAAAATTAAAAGAAATTGAAACCTTTGATGTGAATAAATAATTGAAAATATATGTGCTGCAAGATCCAGGCTGCACTTATATTTTTAATATACAGTATGTTTCATTATTTATTCACATCAAAAAATAGGGAGGGGGGGAAATTAAAAGAAATTGGAATCTTTGATGTGAATAAATCATTTAAAATATGTTATAAGTAAATATATGTGCATCCCGGAAGTAACGGATTTAATGTGTTGAAGAAATAGTGCTTCCTATTCCTGAAAAGTGGAATAATAATGGAAAAATTTGTAAAACGAGAAAAAATGGGAAAGGAGGTAAATTAAAAGAAATTGGAACCTCTGACATGAATGAATAATTAAAAATATATGTGCATCCTGGATCTGTAAAAAAAAAAAATATATATATATATATATTCATATCACTGGTCCCCAAAAAAGTATAAAAAATGTCAGTTTGTGTCCGATTTGTTTGCCACAATATTGCAGTCCCAGTATAAGTCGCTGATATCTGCCATTACTAGTAAAATGAATAAAAATATCCCATAGTTTGTAGACGCTATAATTATAACCAATCATTATTCGCTTGTTGAGATTTTTTTTTTTACCAAAAATATTTAGCAGAATACATATTGGATTGGATTTTTATTGGATGTGTTTTTTGACAGAAAGCAAAATATATTGTTGTTTATTTATTTTTTTTCAAAATTGTCTTTTTTTTTTTCTTACAACGCAAAAAAAAAAAAATACAAGCTATTCTTTGAATGGCAGCAAAGCCGAGCAAGCGACAACCTGGGGGAGATTTACTAAAACGGGTGCACTGGTGACCAGTGCTGAGTATATGTAGCTCAGACTACTACAGTGAATTTCTGTATCCCCAGCAGTCCTCTGTATGTGATCTTTGAAAGATTAGATCAAAGCTGGACCAATCTCCGTTAAAAAAAAAAAAGCTTAATGTGTGTGTGGGGGGGGGGGTAAAGCTTTGCCCAGAGATGGGTATTGGGGAGTATTTTTAGCCTCTGTGCTTTAAGGGTTCCTGTAAAGAGTAATGTAAACCTGACACTTATTTACATTATAAGGGTTCATCCACATGAGTGGCCATGAAGTGATAAAACCAGGCTATTGAGCCACAGTTTTACCATCCCCAAATGATTTAGAGGAGGATTGGGAGAAATTGCTGTGGTCAGATGAGACCTAAATTGAGATCTTTGGCATTAACTCGACTCGCTGTGTTTGGAGGAAGAAAAATGCTGACTATGACCCTAAGAACACCATCCCTAAGAACCTTCTTCCCCCAGCCAGAACACTGAAGATGGGTCATGGATGGGTCTTCCAGCATGACAATGACCCAAAACATACTGCCAAGGCAACAAAGGAGCTGCTCAAGAAGAAGCACATTAAGGTCATGGAGTGGCCTAGCCAGTCTCCAGATAATAATCCTATAGAAAATTTATGGAGGGAGCTGAAAATTTGAGTTGCCAAGAGACAGCCAAGAAGCCTTAAGGATTTAGAGAAGATCTGTAAAGAAAAGTGGACCAAAATCCCTCCTGAGATGTGTGTAAACCTGGCCACCAACTACAAGAAACATCTCACCTCTGTGATTGCCAACAAGGATTTCTCCACCAATACTAAGTCATGTTTTGCTTGGGGATCAAATACTTATTTTACTCACTGAACTGCAACTCAATTTATAACATTTGTATCATATTTTTCTGGATTTTTGGTTGATATTTTATCTCTATCATTTAATATACACCTATGATAAAAATTATAGACCTTTAATTTCTTTGTAAGTGGGCAAACCTACAAAATCTGCAGGGGATCAAATAATAATTCCCCCCCCCCCTGTAAAGTGCATATGGCATCCCAGTCAAAGTGCCTTAGTGCCCATAAAGTGTAAAGAATTCCTATATTATCCACAAAAACGTGTGTTGTAATTCATCCACCAAATAGACCGGCTGCTGCCAAACACTAACCCCCACCTTATGACGTGAACACTGACTGGAGAATGTGCTACATAATGTGTAGGAAGCTTAGAATCCACCCAGGTAACACATTCATCCACCCGGGTAACACATTCATCCACCCGGGTAACACATTCATCCACCCGGGTAACACATTCATCCACCCGGGTAACACATTCATCCACCCAGGTAACACATTCATCCACCCGGGTAACACATTCATCCACCCGGGTAACACATTCATCCACCCAGGTAACACATTCATCCACCCGGGTAACACATTCATCCACCCAGGTAACACATTCATCCACCCGGGTAACACATTCATCCACCCGGGTAACACATTCATCCACCCGGGTAACACATTCATCCACCCACAGTACTCTCCTCTCTCCTCTCCCATCCTCAGATCCAATCCAAGCTGCAGGAAAAAAAATCTCACTGGAGCTGACAAATACAGTATAGTGTAGTATTTATTTATTCCACTATATGAGTCACATACAAAGCACGCCACATAGAATAACCAGTACATCCATAAAAAAAAAAGCACGCTGTAATTCCCATAAAATGCCCCTGCTGTGATCAGTATCATGAAGAGGCGTAACATCAGCTTTATGCTTATATGAAAATTTAGCCATAAGGTTTACATCTACTTCCACTTTTCAAAGCCACTTGGAAGTGGACTTTTCCTTTAACCACTTCAATACCAGGCACTTACCGCACCCTACCTGCCCAAGACAATTTTCAGCTTTCAGCACTGTCGCACTTTGAATATTAAAAGGCCGGTCCTTAACTAGTTAAATGATAATTGCACGGTGATGCAACACTGTACCCAAACGAATTATAATTTTCCCCCCACAAATAGAGCTTTCTTTTGGTGGTGTTTGATCACCACGGGGGTTTTTTTTTTTTTTTTTTTTTGCACTACAAATAAAAAAGGCCGAAAATTTTGAAAAAAAACAAATAAAAAAAAAAAAAAAAAAAGTTTTCTTTGTTTCTGTTACAAAACTTTGTAAATAAGTACGTTTTCTCCTTCACTGATGGGCACTGATTAAGCTGCACTGATGAGGTGGTACTGTTGATGAGGCAGTTATAGGCAGCACTGATTTACAGCACTGATGGGCACTGATAGGCGGCACTGATATGCAGCACTGATAGGCGGCACTGATATGCAGCACTGATGGGCACTCATAGACGGCACTGGGCACTGATGGGTGGCACTGATAGGTGACATTGATCAGGAGGCACTGGCAGGCATCACTGATGGGCACACAGTGCCATCCCTATTGGGCATTGATTGGCATCCCTGGTGGTCCTGGGTGGGCATCCTCGATGGGTCTGCACTGATTATCAGTGCAGAACCCCCCTGTCAGGAGAGCATCTCTCAGCTCTCCTCTACTCGCTCCTGTCAGGGTGAAAGGAGGAAAAGCTGATAAACGGCTCTTCCTATTTACACTGTGATCAGCTGTGATTGGACACAGCTGATCACGTGGTAGAGAGCCTATGTCATAGACTCTTTACCGAGATCGGAGATGTGGTGTGTCAGGCTGACACACCACCGACCGCCGTGGGCACGAGTTAGCGGCTTATACGACGCCCAGTCAGGATAACTGAACCACTTTCCAGCCGTCATTCTGCATACGACGGGCGAGAAGAGGTTAAAAAGGCATAAAGACAAAATGCACACTTGCAATATTTTCCTCTTGCACGTGGGCATGTAAAATCACCGCTCTGGAAGCTTGACTCTGCGTTCCCAAGAGCGGACGTGACGTAACCGGAAGTGTACACCCGCTTAATGCATTTCTGATGATGCTTCCTGGGCGGAGCGAAATATTTCCCTATATACAATACATATGAGGAGATTTACCTAACTGCTGGATTACTAGGAGAGAAGTAATACAACTATTGCTGGGAGAACAACAGACCCTTTTTCAATACAGGTGATGAACCGATTATGAGCTTGTGAGTGAGGGCACATAGGAGGGGAGCACGGCTTGGCACCTTATTGATAACACCGATATTTGAAGATTGTTACCAACTACACTCATAAGAACTTATTGTTCACCAAGGATTGTTTTGCACAAAGCACTGATTGAACTTTAAAAAAATTGAATTCATTGTTATTTATATCATCATTGTTTTTGGAAAGTCCTATAAAATGCATGATATGATTTTAATATTCTGTGATTATGTTATAGAATTATAATAAAAGTTGTATATAAAATTGAGTATTTTTTGTTGACACATGTTGGTTATATATACCCACACATCTTAAAGGAACACAAATCAGCAGCAGTCTTTCTAATTTCATCACTAAATTCACAAACACATTGTAGGGTGGGGAACAATTTACTTACACTTTTTGTTCCAGACCGAGAGGAGAGAGCATCAAACCGTGAGTTGCACAACACTACACTGACACCAGGTCACGTAGGCACACAATTCACCCCCCCAATTAACCCCTTCACCACCTGTCACTGTGTCACCCAGTACAGCAATCAGATTTTTTTTGATCGCTGTACTAGTGTCATTAGAGACAAAAATCAGTGTTAGGGTAATTAGTCTTAGGCCCAGATAAGTCTAGGGACCCCCCCATAAAGGTTTAACCCCTTGATTACCCAGTGCCAACTGTGTTTACAGTATAAGTGTCACAGGTGATGCAGTTTAGCTAGTTTATTTTTTATAGCGTCAGGGCACCCGCCATATTTTACACAATAAAGGTTTAACCCCCTGATCACCCGGCGGTGTTCAAAGTTAGGTTTTAGCATCAGATAGGGTCTGCGTCGCCCCAGGCAGCGTCAGATCAGTGCCAGTACCGCAACACCCACACACGCACCATATGCCTCCCTTAGTAGTATAGTGTGTAAACGGATCGATATTTGATCTGATCAGATCTATACTAGCGTCCCCAGCAGTTTAGGGTTCCCAAAAACGCAGTGTTAGCGGGATCAGCCCAGATACCTGCTAGCACCTGCGTTTAGCCCCTCCGCCCAGCCCACCCAAGTGCAGTATCGATCAATCACTGTCACTTACAAAACACAAAACGCATAACTGCAGGGTTCGCAGAGTCAGGCCTGATCCCTGCGAACGCTAACAGTTTTTTTGGTAGCGTTGAATCAGTCGCTAACAGTCAGGAGCTTTTTTTTCCGGTGAGTCTCACTAGTGTACCACTAAATTTAGAGCCCAAAATGGCAAATCGAAGGTACACTAGTGAAGAGGCGTACACGTTTCTGAGCATGACAGATAGTGAAGAGGAAATCACTCATCTGTCAGATGCGGGGGGGGGGGGGGGGGGTGGAGCTATTTATAGGATAGCCAATCTGGTACCACAGCTCAGTGTTCTGTCAAAACAATGACTCCTCCAGCTCCATGTGATTGTGTTTCGTCACATTGCACCTTAGCACAGAAAACACTAGAGCGAGAGTGCACAATAACCACCGGGGTGCAGTCTGGCCGCCATTTTCTCTGGGACATAGACTCTTTACTTTAGCTGTGGGTCTTCGGGAAGATGGCGGGAGGGGCGCCTATTTTGGGGACACATTCCTCGTCTGGTTAATGTAAGAGGGTGTTACAGGTGGAGGAGGCGCACTCCGTGTACGTCATCAGAGTGCGCAGAGTTCGGTGTTGTGCGTTCCACAGACTCCACAATTACCTCAGGAGAGAAGAAACGTTCTGTGTCCGGGATGGCGGGCGACTCAGGCTGTATGACCGATGAGGACAAGACTGGGGAACCCGGACAGTCCACTGCCGAGAGAAACTTATGTAGGTGTAGGACACACCCCCTTAACCACTTAAAGACCGAGCCTCTTTTTCAGACTCAGTGTTTACAAGTTAAAAACAAGTTTTTTTTGCTAGAAAATTACTTAGAACCCCCAAACATTATACATTTTCTTTTTCTAACACCCTAGAGAATAAAATGGCGGTAATTGCAGTACTTTCTGTCACACTGTATTTGCGCAGCGGTCTTACAAGCGCACTTTTTTAAAAAAAAAAAATTTCACTTTTTAAAAAAAAAAATAAGACAACAGTAAAGTTAGCCCAATTTTTTTTTTTAATATTGTGAAAGATAATGTTACGCTGAGTAAATTGACACCCAACATGTTGCGCTTCCAAATTGCGCCTGCTCGTGGAATGGCGACAAACTTTTACCCTTAATCTCTATAGGCGACGTTTAAAAAATTCTACAGGTTGCATGTTTTGCGTTACAGAGGAGGTCTAGGGCTAGAATTATTTATCTCACTCTACCGATCGCAGTGATACCTCACGTGTGGTTTGAACAGCGTTTTCATATGCGGGCGCTACTCACGTATGCGTTCGCTTCTGCATGCAAGGTCAGCGGGATGGTTTAAAAAATTTTTTTTTTCATATTTATTATACTTGATTTTATTTATTTTTTCACTTTAAAAAAAAAAAAAATTGGGTTACTTTTATTCCTATTACAAGGAATGTGAACATCCCTTGTACTATAAAAAAAGCATGACAGGTCCTCCTAAATATGAGATCTGGGGTCAAAAAGACCTCACATCTCATATTTACACTAAAATGCAATTTAAAAAATGTTGTCATTTGAAAAAATGACAACAGAAAAATGTGCCTTTAAGACGTATGGGTGGAAGTGACGTTATGACGTCGCTTCCGCCCTCCTATGGTATGGAGACGGGTGGGGGCCATCTTCCCCTCACTCATCTCCATACCCAGCCACGGACAGGTCCCGATCGCTCCTCCGCCGCTGCCGACGGCTCCGGTAAGTGGCGGAGGGCGCGGGAGAGCGGCGTGAGGGGGGGTGGCCCCTCTCCTGCCGCCGATAACAGTGATCTCAGGGCGAATTCGCCACATAGACCACCATTTTCGTAAACAGGACCTCCGGCTCTAAAGATGGCAGCTGCTGCCGTTACCGAGATATCCATCTTTAAACTGCCGACGTCTATGTACAGGAGCCGGTCGGCAAGTGGTTAAAGGAGAATTTATGCAAAAAAAAAGAATAAAAGTTGATACATCAGCATTAACCACTTCACCTCCAGAAGATTTACCCCCCTTTGTGACCAGGCCATTTTTTTGCGATAGAGCACTGCGTTACTTTAACGGACAATTGCGCGGTCGTGCGACACTGTACACAAATAAAATGTGTTTCCTTTTTATTCCAACAAATAGTTTTTTCTTTTTGGTGGTATTTGATCACCTCTGCGTTTTTGGTTGTTTTTTTTTTTTTTTTTGCGCTAAAAATCAAAAAAAGTGAAAATTTTGAAAAAAAATTTTTTTTTTTTTTTACTTTCTGCTATAAAACATATCCAATAAAAAATGAAAAAAAAAAAATCAAATTTCTTCATCAATTTAGGCCAATATGTATTCTACATATTTTTGGTAAAAAAAAAAATCACAATAAGTGTATATTGATTGGTTTGGAATTTTTATTTATTTTATTTATTATTATATATTATCTGAGCTCAAGCCGATCCAGCGATGTGCAGGAGGAACAGCCGCTGTCTTTCTCCTCATTGGAAAGATTGATAACTCAGGGGCCATTGGCTCCCACTGCTGTCAATCCAATCCTGTGATGCAGGGGGGGGGGGGGGGGTGGTTGCCGAGTCCCACTGTGTCAATAGACACAGCAGCGGTACTCTGGAGTGAGCCCGCACAGGTTTCCCCCCAGGGGAAGCGGCTTTCCATAGGGGGCACCCAATGAAAAAGAGGAGCCAGGAGCGCCAGTGGGGGACCCCAGAAGAGGAGGATTGGGGCTGTTCTGTGCAAAACCAACTACAAAGCGCAGGTAAGTATAACATGTTTGTTATTTTTTTATAAAAATAAAAACTGAAGGTTTACAAACACTTAAGGCCCCTTTCACAGTTGTGTGACTTGTCCTGCAATTAAGGTCACCTGACACGTCGTACCCCATGATTTCCAATGAGTACCCTTCATATCTGTGCGACTTCAGTGTAGTCCCTGCACTACTTGGGTCCGAATTGAGGTCCGTAGACCTCAGGATTACACAGGCATTGCTTCAAGTCGTGTGACTTTCAGATCATACAAGTGAGAAAGGGGCCTTAAACTGCATATTCAGCAATTCTATAATTCATTATAAACCTCATATCATGTGCAAAATGTTATAAATAAACAAAATAAATCATTAATTCATTTTTTAATAAAAAATCCATAATGTGTCATAAAATTCATGTAGTAGTAAATAAAGCTGAAACAAGAGTCACCGATAAACCAACTCATTGTGGAACATTTTTAGAACAATTAAAATGTTCTACCACTTTCCACCCATCGTATATACATATTCATCCTCAGGGGGGTTCTCTAGTTCTGCGGGGGCGTCTCTGGACGTCTTCCCACGTGTCCGCCCCCCTTGTCCACAGCGGATCACAGATCAGGGTAAAGGAACCATCACAGTGACCCTTTACCATGTGATCAGCTGTGTCCAATCAGAACCATCACAGTGTGAATAAAAGGTCCTTTCCTCATATGGAGACCGCGTGTGTGAGGAGAGCCGATCTGTGTGGGATCAGTAAGTGCTTACATACAATGTGATCTTTCACAGTCATCCACCCCAGTGCAGACATGTCAGAGCCCTGATCTGCCCCCCTCCCCCCCCCAGTGCAGCCACTTTAGAGCCCTGATATGCCCCCCCAGTGCAGCCACATCAGAGCCCTGTCTGTGGACGCAAATGCTGGACTCGGGAGCGCACCCGCAAGGTGACCCCCTCGGGAGAGCGCTTCTCCTAGGGGTTTATGTGATGCGGGGTGGAGCCGCCAAGGGGCCCCAGAACAGGTGGATCGGGGCCACTCTGTGCAAAACGAGCTGCACAGTGGAGATAAGTATGATATGTTTGTTATTTTAAAAAAAATAAAAAAGATCCTTTACAATCACTTTAACGCCTTTTGCAAACGTAGATTTTATTTTTCTGTTGACTTGGTTTTCTCTCTGTTTTTTCCAGATTATATTTTTGGGGTATTTTTTTTTTTTTTTCTATTAAAAAAAAATGTGCAAAATTAAAAATAATAAAACGAATTAAAATAAAAATTAAATAAAATGTGTTCATTTTAACTCTTCATTAACTAATAAGTAACCTTAATCAGCCCTTATTATCTCATTTATCCCCATAGCTATTATTTTTTTGTTTACTTGTTTTTCTCTCTATTTTTTCAGATTATATTTTTTTGGACGTTTTTTTTCTATTAATGTGCAAAACGAAATAAAATGTTTTTTTTTAACCATTCACTAACTCCTGTTGAGAGCAGGGGGGACGCTGTCAATACATCCTTGGTGGGTTATCGATTGATTGGGTTTTTCATCCCCTTGTGAGCCTGAATGTATTCTGGGCTGCACTGTTTGGAGTTGTCTGTCCCTTCCTGATCTGGAAGCTTAACGCGCTGTGAACATTTTTTTCCCCATTATTTATATGTCATTTATATGTGTCAGGATGGCGGATGCTACAACTTTTGTTTGGGCATTTTTTGCAGATATTGATTAGGGAACGATTTTGTCTTTTTCTGGTGCTCACCCTGCGATTCCCATTGCTGGATTTGATGCTCTCTTTATCTGCTTCTCTTACTTGAACAGGATTCTAATAAATGTATTTATCATACTTATGGCCAATATATGCCTTACAGCTCCTGAAGAAGCAAATGCGTAGAGCCTAACAGGCATTTATACAGCTTCATATAGCCTTATATGGATATTATTGTTCCTTATTATGCTGTGATAATTTTATATGTATTTTCTTTATTCTTGAGAGTCAACATTGTTTACTTGTTTTAACATTTGGATATTAATAATAATTTTTTTATTGAAAAATATATTTTTGGTGTATACCTGTAGCACCATTAACCCCCCCCCTCCAGTTCTTCTCTAAAATGTTCAATTTGGGATGTGGGTGCCTTGATCTCTTGAGGTAAATTTTAGTTTGCCCTAATCAGCCCTTATTGTCTCCCTTTTTTTTCTCCCCTTATTTTCCTGTGTATTTTTTCTCAATTATTTTACCATTTTTCAGTGATTTTTGTTTGTTTTTTCATAAAAAACACCTTAACCACCTCTCGCCTGCCATATAGTAAAATGACGGTGGGCTCCCCTCTCGTTCTGGGACGACATCATATCCGTCACTTCAGTGCACCAGTGGGAGCACGCAGCACGGCGATCGCCCCATGAACACGCCATGACAAGGCGCAACCCCCGATCTCAGTAAAGAGCCAATGACGCTGCTCTTTACCCATGTGATTGGCTGTGTCCAATCACTGCCGATCACATGTAAACAGGAAAGTGCTGGTAATCGGCTCTCCTCGCCTCACACTGACAGAGAGTAAGGAGAGGAGAACTGATCAGCGGGATCTCCTCGTGGGGGAGACGGTACAGGTAATCGGGGCACTGATCATCAGTGCAGCCCCAGCAGTGACACCAATCTGTGCCCATCAGTGCGGAATATTAGTGCCGCCTCATCAGCGCACAGAATTTACCCCCTTCCTGACCAGACCCCTTGTTGCGATTCGGCACTGCGTCAATTTAACTGACAATTGCGTGGTCGTGCGACGTTGCTCCCAAACAAAATTTGATGTCCTTTTTTTTCCCACAAATAGAGCTTTCTTTTGGTGGTATTTGATCGCCTCTGGGGTTTTTATTTTTTGCGCTATAAACAAAAAAAAAGCGACAATTTTGAAAAAAACTTATTATTTTTTACTTTTTGCTATAATAAATATTCCCCAAAAATATTTAAAAAAAAAAATTTTTTTTTCCTCAGTTTAGGCCGATATGTATTCTTCTACATATTTTTTGTAAAAAAAAATCGCAATAAGCGTTTATTGATTGGTTTGCGCAAAAATTATAGCGTTTACAAAATAGGGGATAGTTTTATGGCATTTTTATTATTAATTTTTTTTTTTTTAACTAGTAATGGCGGCGATCAGCGATTTTTATCGTGACTGCAACATTATGGCGGACACATCGTACATTTTTGACACATTTTTGGGACCATTGTGATTTGTACAGCAATCAGTGCTATAAAAATGCACTGATTCCTGTGTAATTGACACTGGCAGTGAAGGGGTTAACCACTAGGGGGCTAGGGAGGTGTTAAGCATGTCCTGGGGAGTGTTACTAACTGTGGGGGGGTGTGGCTATGTGTGACACATCACTGATCTCTGCTCCCGATCACAGGGAGCAGAGATCAGTGACACTGTCACTAGGGGTGCAACTGATCGTCACCGATCCGTGATCCGAACGGGCCAACCTGTTCGGATCGGCACACCCGCGATCCGCGGCCTCGGGTTTTAGGAAAGGCCGCGGCTTCGGCCTACCTCCGGAGCCGCGGCCATCTTGGTACACCCGGCGACGCTGAGCATCGTGCTGACCCCGCCCCCAACTCGTGGGTTTGGCGGCTTCTCTAAACCAAGGTATGACTAACAGGCACAGCACTAATGTATACAGTGGGAAGTCTGTGTGGATATTACATTGGGGACATCACATGTGGACTGGCTATATTACAGTGGGGGACATGGACTGGCTATATTACAGTGGAGGACATGTGGCTGTATTACAGTGGGGGACATGTGGCTGTATTACAGTGGGGGACATGTGGCTGTATTACAGTGGAGGACATGTGGCTATATTACAGTGGGGGACATGTGGCTGTATTACAGTGGGGGACATGTGGCTGTATTACAGTGGGGGACATGTGGCTGTATTACAGTGGGGGACATGTGGCTATATTACAGTGGGGGACATGTGGCTATATTACAGTGGGGGACATGTGGCTATATTACAGTGGGGGACATGTGGCTATATTACAGTGGGGGACGTGTGGCTATATTACAGTGGGGGACATGTGGCTATATTACAGTGGGGGACATGTGGCTATATTACAGTGGGGGACGTGTGGCTATATTACAGTGGGGGACATGTGGCTGTATTACAGTGGGGGACGTTAAATGTGAAAATCAGAGGTGTTCTGTCACATTAGCAACCATGTAAGGTCGGCAGGTTTGCTGTTGCTTTTAAAATCTAACATCTAAATAGTCTGTCCGATCTACAAATACTGTATTTATGCATATAAGCTCCGTTTTGTGTTGAAAATAGCTTTTAAATCTAAAACTCCGGTGTTTGTTTTTTGTTTTTGTTTTTTTTTTTTTTTTTGCTGATCCGAAAATGATCCGATCCGTGAGTTTTTTGATCCGTTGCACCCCTAACTGTCACTAGGCAGAATGGGGAGATGCTTGTTTACATCAGCATCTCCCTGTTCGTCCTCTCTGGGAATCGCGGGTATCACCGCGGCGATCGAGTCCGCGGGACCCACGACCTGACTCACGGAGCTCCCGGCCGGCGTGCGCGCCGCTGCACAGGCAATGGCACAGCGGCAAATTTAAAGGGACATACGGGTACACCTATTTGCCCAGTCATGCCATTCTGCCGACGTACATCGGTGTGCCCCAGTCGGAAAGGGGTTAAATACCACCAAAAGGAAGTTCTATTTGTGTGAAAAAAAGAAAAAAAATATGTTGCATGACCGTACAATTGTCATTCAATGTGTGACAGCGCTCATAGCTGAAAATTGGCCTAGGCAGGAAGGGGGTAAAAGTGCCCAGTATTGAAGTGGTGACATTTAAAAAAAGATGTGGTCATGCTAACCATTAGTTAAACTTTTTTCAGCCCCAATTCTATCCTTTCCTTACCAGTTTTTTTATTTATTTATTTATTTTTTTCATTTTGTGTTTAATTATGTTTTCCATTGTTGCAAAAAAAAATCCAGAAATTAAAAAAAGGGCACTCTTTAAAAAACAAACAAAAACAAATTGGGATAAATTTGTTGAACTTCGTTAGAAATGTAATTTTATAGAAGAGAAATTATAGAATACAATGGGGGTTATTTACGAAAGGCAAATCCACTTTGCACTACAAGTGCTCTTGGAAGTGCAGTCGCTGTAGATCTGAAATGAGGAGAAGCTCTTCGGATTTTATCATCCAATCATGTGCAAGCTAGAATGCTGTTCTTTATTTTCATTGCATGTCCCCCTCGGATTTACAGCGACTGCACTTCAAAGTGCACTTGTAGTGCAAAGTGGATTTGCCTTGCCAATGTGTATTTTTGTGGGTTGCACAGTGTGGTGGTTGTGGTCCTATGCAGCTGGCCCTGTCCTAGCAACCAGTGATGCTGTGAGGCCGACGGTGTCCTAGCAACCAGCTAATGGCGTCCTGGTGTTTCTTAGCTCAGAACTGGTAGTATTTTTTTATTAATTTGTCGTAGCCTTTGTCGGGAAAGTGCTATGATTAAAACCTACCCGTGTCACTGACACTGTCGCAATGTTTCCATGAATTAGGTGCAGCAAATGCATTATTGAATCACCTTCCGTGCCTGACTCTGCCACTCACAAGCAGCCCCATAGGGACCAATATGGGTGGGATTCTGAGATCAGTTAAAGCCTTACTCCAAAAAGTGATAGAATAATTAAATCTCCTGCTATCCCCCCTATATTATCATTGGCCCCTCCTCTCCATCTCCTCCAATTAGAGATCACCTTGTATTCATTGCAAAGAACACAGAGAACAAGACAGGAAGTCACGCCAGCCTCACCGGAGCAGAAAAGCCCTTCCTGTATGTAGATCAGACTATTACCGGGAGTTTGAAAGTCCCCCTGCAGCCCTCCAGACGTGACATTTGAATAATCAAAGTCGGAAGAAATGCCGGCAACATGATTTGCTTCTTCTTAAATCTTTATTGCGCACTAACAGCCATGCGACATCTAAAGTGCTAGTGAATAATCATAGGCTGGCCCAATATACATTTTAAAAATAGATTATTCCTGGAGTTCAGCCCTGACCCTCCTATTCAGGTGTTGATCTGTATGTTCTGATGTAATGAAATAATCAGTTCATCGTTCTCCTCCGCAGGCTTCCTGTGTGCAGTACAGACTGGTCATCCGTGATGTCAGCACCCTGCAGATTCTACTGCTCTACACCTGTCTGGACCAGATCCAGCATGTGGCGAGGTCTTCAGACTCCATGTTCATCCGCCATGTACAAGAGGGGAATGGTACAGGTAGGTGACTGGTGATGTCTCTCTAACTGTTTGTAGGACTACAAATACTGCCTGGGGTTGGTACTGAGAAGAAACAAGATCATCCTTTAGGCTAGGATCACACTGGTGCGATGCGGGAACCACCGCGATTCCTGTGCGGGTTCCCGCATCGCATCTGATTCGCAGGTCATACTGACATTTGCAAACCGCTGCGGGTGTCAAGGTGATCCGATTCCAGTGTGGTCCAAAAAAAGGGTCCTGCACTATTTTGGTGTGAATGCAATGTGATTTTAGCCATACAAACTGTATGGCTGAATTCACTTCGCACAGACATAGTGACGTAGTAGGTGAGGTCGAAAAAAGACACAAGTCCATCAAGTCCAACCTATGTGTGTCATTATATGTCAGTATTGCATTGTTTATCCCTGTATGTTGTGGTCATTCAGGTTCTTATCTAATAGTTTCTTGAAACTATTGATGCCCCCCCCCGCTGAGATCACCGCCTGTGGAAGGGAATTCCACATCCTTGCCACTCTTACAGTAAAGAACCCTCTATGTAGTTTAAGGGTAAACCTCTTTTTTACTAATTTTAATGAGTGGCCACGTGTCTTGTTAAACTCCCTTCCGCGAAAAAGTTTTATCCCTATTGTGGGGTCACCAATATGGTATTTGTAAATTGAAATCATACCCCCTCTCAAGTGTCTCTTCTCCAGAGAGAATAAGTTCAGTGCTCGCAACCTTTCCTCATAACTAATATCCTCCAGACCCTTTATTAGCTTTGTTGCCCTTCTTTGTACTCACTTCATTTCCAGTACATCCTTCCTGAGGACTGGTGCCCAGAACTGGACAGCATACTCTAGGTGCGGCAGGACCAGAGTCTTGTAGAGTGGGTGAATTATCCCGCTATCCCTGGAGTTAATACTTTTTTTAATGCATGCCAATATTCTGTTTGCTTTGTTAGCAGCAGCTTGACATTGCATGCCATGCTGAACCTATCATCTACTAGGACCCCCAGATCCCTTTCCATCCTAGATTCCCCCAGAGGTTCTCCCCCCAGTGTATAGATTGCATTCATATTTGCATTATTTTACATTTCAATGAGTATAATACAAAATTACAAAAATATACAGACAACGTTAAAAACAACAGTATGTATACACCACAGTTAACACATTACTAACCGGTGTCCCCGTAGAGTTTTCTGTTGGGGGGGGGGGGGTATACATGAAATTACTTAACCTGTTTCGCGGTGAAAACCGCTTCTTCAGGAGGTGTGGTACGCTCTGCCGTGGACAGTAAAACGTCCTGACCCAAACAAATTCCCGTCTATGGTGGACCGCTGTGTGAGCATTAACCACTTGAGCCCCGGACCATTATGCTGCCTAAGGACCAGAGGTCTTTTTCCAATTTGGCACTGCGTCGCTTTAACTGCTAATTGCGCGGTTATGCAATGCTGTACCCAAACGAAATTTGCGTCCTTTTCTTCCCACAAATAGAGCTTTCTTTTGATGGTATTTGATCACTTCTGCAGTTTTTATTTTTTGCGCTATAAACGGAAAAAGACCGAAAATTTTGAAAAAAAATGATATTTTCTACTTTTTGTTATAAAAAAAATCCAATAAACTCAATTTTAGTCATACATTTAGGCCAAAATGTATTCGGCCACATGTCTTTGGTAAAAAAAATGTCAATAAGCGTATATTTATTGGTTTGCGCAAAAGTTATAGCGTCTACAAACTAGGGTACATTTTCTGGAATTTACACAGCTTTTAGTTTATGACTGCCTATGTCATTTCTTGAGGTGCTAAAATGGCAGGGCAGTACAAAACCCCCCCAAATGACCCCATTTTGGAAAGTAGACACCCCAAGGAAATTGCTGATAGGCATGTTGAACCCATTGAATATTTATTTTTTTTGTCCCAAGTGATTGAATAATGACAAAAAAAAAAAAAAAAAAAAATATTTACAAAAAGTTGTCACTAAATGATATATTGCTCACACAGGCCATGGGCCTATGTGGAATTGCACCCCAAAATATATTCAGCTACTTCTCCTGAGTACGGGGATACCACATGTGTGGGACTTTTTGGGAGCCTAGCCGCGTATGGGACCCCGAAAACCAATCACCGCCTTCAGGATTTCTAAGGGTGTAACTTTTTGATTTCACTCTTCACTGCCTATCACAGTTTCGGAGGCCATGGAATGCCCAGGTGGCACAACCCCCCCCCAAATGACCCCATTTTGGAAAGTAGACACCCCAAGCTATTTGCTGAGAGGCATATTGAGTCCATGGAATATTTTATATTTTGACACAAGTTGCGGGAAAGTGACACTTTTTTTTTTTTTTTTTTTTTTTTTGCACAAAGTTGTCACTAAATGATATATTGCTCACACAGGCCATGGGCCTATGTGGAATTGCACCCCAAAATACATTTAGCTGCTTCTCCTGAGTATGGGGATACCACATGTGTGGGACTTTTTGGGAGCCTAGCCGCGTACGGGGCCCCGAAAACCAATCACCGCCTTCAGCGTTTTTAAGGGCGTGAATTTTTGATTTTACTCTTCACTGCCTAACACCGTTTCGGAGGCCATGGAATGCCCAGGTGGCACAAACCCCCCCCAAATGACCCCATTTTGGAAAGTAGACACCCCAAGCTATTTGCTGAGAGGCATGGTGAGTATTTTGCAGCTCTCATTTGTTTTTGAAAATGAAGAAAGACAAGAAAAAACTTTTTTTTTTTTTCTTTTTTCAAATTTCAAAACTTTGTGACAAAAAGTGAGGTCTGCAAAATACTCACTATACCTCTCAGCAAATAGCTTGGGGTGTCTACTTTCCAAAATGGGGTCATTTGGGGGGGTTTTGTGCCACCTGGGCATTCCATGGCCTCCGAAACTGTGATAGGCAGTGAGGAGTGAAATCAAAAATTCACGCCCCTTAGAAAGCCTGAAGGCGGTGCTTGGTTTTCGGGGTCCCGTACACGGCTAGGCTCCCAAAAAGTCTCACACATGTGGTATCCCCGTACTCAGGAGAAGCAGCAGAATGTATTTTGGGGTGTAATTTCACAAATCCCCATGGCATGTTTGAGCAATATATCATTTAGTGACAACTTTGTGCAAAAAAAAAAAAAAAAAAAAAAAAATTTGTCTCTTTCCCGCAACTTGTGTCGCAATATAAAATATTCCATGGACTCGACATGCCTCTCAGCAAATAGCTTGGGGTGTCTACTTTCCAAAATGGGGTCATTTGGGGGGGTTTTGAACTGTCCTGGCATTTTATGCACAACATTTAGAAGCTTATGTCACACATCACCCACTCTTCTAACCACTTGAAGACAAAGCCCTTTCTGACACTTATTTTTTACATGAAAAAGTTTTTTTTTTTTTGCAAGAAAATTACTTTGAACCCCCAAACATTATATATTTTTTTAAAGCAAATGCCCTACAGATTAAAATGGTGGGTGTTTCATTTTTTTTTTTCACACAGTATTTGCGCAGCGATTTTTCAAACGCATTTTTTGGGGAAAAAACACACTTTTTTAAATTTTAATGCACTAAAACACACTATATTGCCCAAATGTTTGATGAAATAAAAAAGATGATCTTAGACCGAGTACATGGATACCAAACATGACATGCTTTACAATTGCGCACAAACGTGCAGTGGCAACAAAATAAATACATTTTTAAAAGCCTTTAAAAGCCTTTACAGGTTACCACTTTAGATCTACAGAGGAGGTCTACTGCAAAAATTACTGCCCTCGATCTGACCTTCGCGGCGATACCTCACATGCATGGTGCAATTGCTGTTTACGTTTGACGACAGACCGCCGCTTGCGTTCGCCTTAGCGCAAGAGCAGGGGGCGACAGGGGTGCTTTTTTTTTTTTTTTTTTTTTTCTTTATTATTTTTTTGCTTTTTTATCTTATTTTTAAACTGTTCCTTTCATTTTTTTTTTTTTTAAATCATTTTTATTGTTATCTCGGGGAATGTAAATATCCCCTATGATAGCAATAGGTAGTGACAGGTACTCTTTTTTGAAAAAATTGGGGTCTATTAGACCCTAGATCTCTCCTCTGCCCTCAAAGCATCTGACCACACCAAGATCGGTGTGATAAAATGCTTCCCCAATTTCCCAATGGCGCTATTTACATCCGGCGAAATCTAAGTCATAAAATGCTCGTAGCTTCCGGTTTCTTAGGCCATAGAGATGTTTGGAGCCACTCTTGTCTCTGATCAGCTCTATGGTCAGCTGGCTGAATCACCGGCTGCATTCTCAGGTTCCCTGTTGAGACAGGAGAGCCAGAGAAAAACACGGAAGACGGTGGGGGGGGGGGGGGCATTCCCTCCCACGGCTTGTAAAGGCAGTCTAGAGGCTAATTAGCCGCTAGGATTGCTTTTACATGAAAGCCGACCGCTGGCTGAAAAGAATGATACCAAGATGATACCTAAACCTGCAGGCATCATTCTGGTATAACCACTCAAAGTTGTGAATGGCGTACCTGAAGACAAAAAAATGGTTAACAATAAAGCACAGTAAACAATAAAGTATAAATAATTACATACCTGAAAAACAAACATGATAAAACATAATAACAATAACAATAACAATAAAACACTGCAGAATAGAATACAGTAAAAAAAGAGCAGAACAATAGAGAGAGAGAATAGAGAGAGAGAACAATAAAACGACAACTATTTTTTTTTATTTTATATATATTTTTTTTTTTTTTTACACTTTTTTTGTAACTAACTTTTATAACTGTAACCGGTTCCAGGTTCGGGTCTCTCAAAATGCGATGGCATCTTGGGAGACCCTGTGAAAGTGTGCCTAGTCTGTGCAATGCTGTACCCTACGCTAATACTCAACTAGTGTATGGTAGCGTTCAAAACATTCACCAATGCAAAGACCAGGATTGTCAGGACAGAAGGGACAATAATAGCGGGTGTCACGCCTATATCCGCGTTTGCTGCAGACACAACATCTTTTTGGGGGGGTTCGTTGGGTAGGGGTACTCGGGAGCACATAAAAATGCCTCTCATGCAGCCGACTGCATTTCGTTGGGGGATGTGAATGGGGGAAGTACGGGCGCTGCAGAAGTGGTGGGTTCCCAATTAGGATTGGCGAATGCAGCAGGAAGGGCACTATGGGCACGACGGGCCTGTGTTTGTCTTTTTGGTGGCAGCGGGACACTACTTGTGCTTGTCACCTCACCAGCTTGAACTGCACTTATGGGACTCGCCACGTCACCAAGTGTTACTGCAGTGCTGGTTTGACTATGACCGGGGTGTACTAGGCCGCTGGTGCTTGCCAGTTCAATAAAAAGCTTCCAAAAAAACTGTTAGCGATCGCAGGGATCAGGCCTGACTCTGCGAACGCTGCAGTTATGCGTTTAGTGTTTTGTAAGTGACAGTGATCGATCGATACTGCACTTGGGTGGGCTGGACTGGGCCGGGCGGAGGGGCAAAACGCAGGTGCTAGCAGGTATCTGGGTTGATCCCGCTAACACTGCGTTTTTGGGAACCCTAAACTGCTGGGGACGCTAGTATAGATCTGATCTGATCGGATCAGATATTGATCCGTTCAGATACTATACCACTAAAGGAGGCGTATGCTGCGTGCGTGGGTGTTAGTGGTACTGGCGCTAACCTGACGCTGCCTGGGGCCGGTGCTTGCTAGTTCACCAAAATGCTACCAAAAAAACTGTTAGCGATCGCAGGGATCAGGCCTGACTCTGCGAACGCTGCAGTTATGCGTTTAGTGCCTTGTAAGTGTCAGTGATCGATCGATACTGCACTTGGGTGGGCTGGGCGGAGGGGCAAAACGCAGGTGCTAGCAGGTATCTGGGCTGATCCCGCTAACACTGCGTTTTTGGGAACCCTAAACTGCTGGGGACGCTAGTATAGATCTGATCGGATCAGATATTGATCCGATCAGATACTATACCACTAAGGGAGGTGTACGGTGCGTGCGTGGGTGTTAGCGGTACTGGCGCTAACCTGACGCTGCCTGGTGCTTGCTTGCCAGTTCACCAAAATGCTACCAAAAAAACTGTTAGCGATCGCAGGGATCAGGCCTGACTCTGCGAACGCTGCAGTTATGCGTTTAGTGTTTTGTAAGTGACAGTGATCGATCGATACTGCACTTGGGTGGGCTGGGCGGAGGGGCAAAACGCAGGTGCTAGCGGGTATCTGGGCTGATCCCGCTAACACTGTGTTTTTGGGAACCCTAAACTGCTGGGGACGCTAGTATAGATCTGATCAGATCAGATATTGATCCGATCAGATACTATACCACTAAGGGAGGCGCATGCTGCGTGCGTGGGTGTTAGCGGTACTGGCGCTAATCTGACGCTGCCTGGGGCGACGCATATCACCGCCGGGCGATCAGGGGGCTAAACCTTTATTAGGTAATAAACGGCGGGTGCCCTGACACTATAAAAAATAAACAAACTAACCAGCGTCACCCGTAACGGTTATACGGTGATCAGTGGTGAAAGGGTTAACTAGGGGGCAATCAAGGGGTTAAAACATTTATTAGGTAGTATATGGGGGTCCCTGTCACTATAAAACGCTGACGGCGAACCTAAATATTTACCTCACTAACTAGCGTCACCAGCGACACTAATACAGCGATCAGAAAAATGATCGCTTAGCAACACTGGTGACGGGGGGTGATCAAGGGGTTAAAACTT
>NC_133333.1:234850975-234877219 GCF_042186555.1 Aquarana catesbeiana | reverse complement strand
GTAACCCATTCTTATCGATAGATATAGAGAATATGAGTGGGTGAGGAGGAAAAGGGAGCAGAGAAACTATAAATGCGTTCAACTCAATATCCACATTTAAACCTAAAGGCCTGAGAGAGCGGATCTTATAAATCCACTCCATTTTGAGCCTAGAGATGGCAGGTCTCTTGGAACCCCCCCTCCATGGAAGTTTGAGTTTATCAATCCCTACAAATACGGTCCCCCTAGGATCTTTTTTACGTGTCTCCAAATAGTGTTTGGAGATGGGGTGACCCAAAAAACCCCTCTTAATAACCCCTCATAACCCCTCATACAGTGGACACCACACGTGATTTGATTGAAGGGGCGCCCCTTCAATCAAATCACGTGTGGTGTCCACTGTATGCGACCCTCCCGTTCACAAACCTATGTTCTTTCAACATCTAACACTGTATTATAAATGTAGGAATTGTGAAGTTTGTTCCATCAATGCCCTCACTGAGAGGAAGGTGTGCCAGTTTCATTCTAACAATTATCCCCGCAATTTCCCTATTAAATCATTTATTACGTGTTCCACAACACACGTTGTTTACCTTCTTACCTGTCCGTGCGGGCTTCACTATGTGGGCCGCATGGTCCGTTCATTAAAGGTGAGACTTGGTGACCACATTGGAAATATTAAGAGGGGTTTTTTGGGTCACCCCATCTCCAAACACTATTTGGAGACACATAAAAAAGATCCGTATTTGTAGGGATCGATAAACTCAAACTTCCATGGAGGGGGGGTTCCAAGAGACGTGCCATCTCTAGGCTAAAAATGGAGTGGATTTATAAGATCCGCTCTCTCAGGCCTTTAGGTTTAAATGTGGATATTGAGTTGAACGCATTTATAGATAATTCCTAAGATAGTTTCTCTGCTCCCTTTTCCTCCTCACCCACTCACATTCTCTATGTCTATCGATAAGAATGGGTTACAATGGTTCTTTGTATTTATATTTTATAATTTTTATTATTCGATGATTTTATTCTTCGATGGTTTGGGAGTATTTGTATTACTCGAACTGTTTGGAGTATTTATTGAATTTTTAGTCATAATATGTACCATTGAATATAAAGCATGGCTGCAATTTGTGATACTGGGTGCTCTTCACGCCAATGAATGGGCTTCTCGTTATTGATTCATACAGAAGGATCTTTTTGTTTATTTGTCCACATGGTATTTTTAATTTTAATTTCCTTTTTACTGTTTTTTATTTTTATTTTTACTTTGATTTGTATCTATATTTTGAATTATGGTCTGTCTTTGTCAAATCAATCATTTTTCAATTTAGAAGACTATTCCTTTAGTGACAGGTAAAGTTCCCTTTTTAGTTATCCAGGTAAACTACTGTTTGTCAGAGTATTTAATACTGACATCAGAACAGCATTGTTCGTGAGACTGGCTGAGTAGTGGATTTATTACCACTCTCCGATAGGTTAATCGTCTCAGTCAGGCATTTCCGCATTGGTGAGTCAACATGGCAACATTCATCTAGTGGAGAGCATCGGGTAGAGGCTTGTTTTTTTTCCCTTCGGATCCCTTTGAAGTAAGGATAACAGTGTTTTGGAGCTTAGTTTAAAACAAGGCTTGGTTCATGCTTAAGACTATATAGGTGATAGCTCAATGCGTCGCCCGTGCCCCTTTGAAGACGTCAGTTGTGACGAAACATGTAGGGCGTGGCTACGCATTGCAAGCCATCACGCTGTTCGCCCCATGTTCTGCATGGGTGTTCGTATATTTAGATGCCGGCATTATTTTATGATTTTACAAGTGTTTTTACGGAGTGTGCCTTCTCCGTTTTTATTGTATTTTCACAATAAACCCTACAATTACCTATTACACTATTGGAGCTTTTTTTTTGCTTTTTTTATCCACCACCTTGGGAGCAAGCGAGTACTTCTCCCCCGTTCAGACACGAGACTTGGATCCGTCCGGACAGGAGACGCTGGAAGTATCAGCTGTTGTGGACGCTATCTTCATATGGTCCCTGCAGAGGGCGAAATCTGCGTGCTCATAAGACCTCGCTATTAGGAGGTCCACCATCGAGGGTAAGGGTCCACCTTTATCATTTTCTTTTTGGATTCACTGCAAATGGGAATCACGTTTATTCATCCTTCTTTCCCTTCTTCAATCATACGGATGATGGTCGGATGGAATTGGGATAGAGTTGCCTTATGCTGATGAACTTTCTCTTCATAGTTTCACTCTATGGACTATGATCACTCATTTTTTAGGAAAATATTAATTTACTATTTCACCATTTACAGATATCTTTATTAGTGTCACATTTAATCTTGATCTTTAATGGTTGTGATTTTCATTTTTCATATGAGTGTTTGGCACATCAGTGCACACTTCACATATCAATGAACATTGTACCAGATATTTTTTATTTTGTTTTACTCCTTTTTTTTAATTTTTAATTTTAAAACAAATTCTTTAGACCTTGCTTCATACAAGTTTGATTTATCACTTTATTTTTCACTTTATTTTTACATATATATTTTTTACTGTATTTATCACTTGTGTATACAGATTGTAAGCGCACTTTTTCACAAATTTTTGGATTATTTTACACGGATATTGGTGTTTCATTAGTGCAGCTATCATTCTGTTCTTTATTCAGGCTCTCTAGCACGGTTTTCCAAACTAGTATAAGATAAGCTGGGAGACATGGAAGACAGACAAAGGAGGAACAATGTCCATTTTGTAGGTTTCCCTGAAAAAGCTGAGGGAATTCAGCCGGAAGATTTTTTGGAACTTTTGCTTAAAGATAATATGGCTGACACTACTTTCTCCCACTTATTCACCATAAAAAGGGCACACAGGATTCCTTCTAAACCTCCGCCTTCTTGAGCACATCCGCGCCCTATGATTGCACACATTTTACACTTCAGGGATCGTGAAAGCATACTTAGAGCAGCACGCACTGGAGGTGAATTGCAATATAATGGGAACCGTATATCCATTTATCCCGACTTTTCTGCGGCTACGCAGAAACAGAGAGCCAGCTTCATCCATGTTAAAAAGAGACTCCGAGACTTACAACTTTCTTACAGCATGTTGTACCCGGCAAAACTAAGAGTGGTGGATGGGGGAAAGGTGTCGTTCTTTAATAATCCCACGGAGGCCTCAAGATGGTTGGATACCAGAGGGCGTCGCAGCCCAAATGATCACCGGTAACTGTGTAAGGGGATAACGCTGAATACACATGATGTTTGTTGCAGAGCACCCTATACCAGTGTGTAGAGGTGACCATGCTCATGATACTTTCTGACATTACAATACTATGGCACAGCGTCCCGCCTGGTTCGACATACCATATATCTCAACACTTACCTGGACTGTTCCTGATATAGGAGAGAGAGAGAGAGAGGAGATAGGGACTACTGGAGGAAAAGAAAAAAAAAATTTTTTAAGAGGGAATATTTTTTGTTCCTCCATTGCGTTGTTATCTTTATTATTATTTTTTTTCTCTCTTCATTCGTATCTCCTTTCCCTCAGGCATTTTCCTTATCATCTATAGGGAGATACCCCCTGGTTGAACTGTATCAGGTTTTTTTTTTTTTTTTTCAAGTTGGTTGATTTTACGCCTTTATATGACACATCATATATGATTATGTGGTGGTTCTGTTCTTCTTAGAGAACTGTGACCCCCTGAGGTCACTTTAATTCTTCTGCCTTTTTGTTGGGGGGACGGGGTTCATGTTACTGTTCAATGTTGGTTTGTGCTGTGTGCTGCTGGTGTGTTTTGTTCTCTCCCCAGAGGAGATCTGTCCATTTGGAATGAGACTTGCAAGCTATTATTCCTGGGTACTCTGCAATTGTTCTTTTCTACACGTAAATGGAGGGTAAGATAACACTGCTGTCATGGAATGTGCGTGGTATGAACTCCAAGATTAAGAGATCTCTCATCTTTGACTTCATAAAACGATACAAACCTCATATCATACTATTGCAAGAAACGCACTTGCAGGGATCTAAGGTTATGGCACTAAAAAAAGCTAATGTGATGAGGGTACTGCATGCTGAATACTCAATGTATTCTAGGGGTGTAGCTATTCTTGTCACAAAAAAAGCAGCAGTGCACATATTGCAAGTCAAACTAGATCCGAATGGCAGATATGCTATCCTGGTTTGTCGAATGTATAATGTGTCTTTGACATTGGTATGTGTCTATATTCCACCCCCATTCTCCTTCCCAATACTAGATAATATTATTAAGGAAGCTATACTGATTGCTTAAGGCCCATTACTACTTTTAGGAGATTTTAACGCAGTGTCGGATGGAGTTCTAGACAGACATGGCACCGTTTCTGAGTCCCGACATAATTTATCTTCTTGGTTGGAGAGTTATATACTCACTGACGTTTGGCAAAAGAGGAATCCTGGTGTCAGGGAGTACTCATGTCATTCTGAGACCCATAAGACACTCTCTAGAATAGACTTGGTACTGTCATCTATAGATGGCCTTCCTTACGTAACCGCTGTCAGACATCTCCCTAACGCTATATCGGACCATTCCCCTTTGGAGGTTACGTTGGATCTGAACGCTCTACGGGGAAGGAGACAATGGCGGATGAATACAAAACGGCTCCAGGAAGACTATATTACTATAAAATGCAAAGAGAGCATTGGTCACTATTGGAAGGAGAATGGGAAGGAAACAACATTGGCTACTCAATCGGATGCCTTTAAGGCAACTATGAGAGGGGTATTTGCCTCGGAAACAAGGAGTTTCACCAAAGCACTTAACTCAGATATGAAAGATGCAGAGATTAAGGCTTCGGAAGCTGAAAGGGAATACATTCATGATTCATCTCCAGGTAGATACCAATTTTGGCAGGACAAAACACGACAATATAACCTACTTTTAACTGAGCACACTGTTAAAACACAATTACGTCAGGCTAGATCCTTTTTTGAGTTTGGCGATAAGAGTGGACGCCTCCTGTCTTTTCTGGCGAGCCCCCTTTATGCCCCGGTTTCAATAGGGAAGATTAGGAAACTAAATGGCGAGGTAGTTGAGGAACCCCAAGAGATTCTAAACGCCTTTCTAAACTTTTACGAAACTCTCTACCAGACGCAAACCCAACACACAAATCAGGAATTGGCGCTGTATATTGAAAATTTAACTCTCCCATCTCTAACCCAGGAAGATAGAGAACTTTTGGAACAGCCAATATCACTGGAGGAGATTGGTGGCGCAATCTCATCCTTCAGGCCGGGCAAATCACCTGGCTTGGATGGGTTTCCGGCTGAATGGTACCAGTTGCATAAAGAGCAGCTGGTGCCAACACTACAAAAAGTTTTTATAGCTGCAGAAAGAGAAGGCGTATTACCTGAGTCTATGCGGGAAGCTTTAATTGTAGTGATACCTAAACCAGGGAAGGATCTGCAGGAATGTGAGTCATACAGGCCAATATCTTTGATAAATTCCGACGTCAAGATGCTGGCCAAAATCTTGGCCGGTAGGTTGAAGTCGGTGATCCTTAAATTAATTAATTCAGATCAAACTGGATTTATACCTGGCCGTTCTACTCAAATGAACCTACGTAGACTATATGTTAATCTTCAGACCCATCATCTTAATAAAGGTAAAAGAGTGGTAGCGTCCTTAGACACCAAAAAGGCGTTCGATTCCGTAGAATGGAATTATTTATTTTCTCTTCTAGGTAAACTGGGTTTTGGACCAAAATTCATTTCATGGATCAGACTTTTGTATAATGACACTCGAGCAAGTATTAGAGTAAATGGTTCCGTTTCTGCTTCTTTCAAGATCTATAGGGGAACGAGACAAGGTTGTCCCCTGTCTCCTCTCCTATTTGCTTTGGCCATAGAGCCACTGGCTGCTAAACTTAAAACTAATGACACTTTACAGGGGTTTCTGGTTGGAGACCTGGAAGAACGTGTGTCGCTATATGCAGATGACATGCTCCTATACTTGAGAGATTCAGACGAGTCGCTGGCCATGGCAGTCTCGTTGATCCTGGAGTTCGGAGATTTCTCTGGCTTCCGAATCAACTGGACCAAGTCAGTCCTCTTTCCGCTGGATCCACAGCCAGACTTAATACTTCCAGCCCAGTGTCCTCTGGCCATTGTAGAGAAGTTTAAATACTTGGGAATAGTGGTCCAATTACCGGTAGATTCATTCATTGAAACCAATCTATGGACTATAATCAGAATGTTTAGTGAAAGAATACAGAAATGGAAGGATCTTCTGCTTACACTCTATGGCAGGGCCAATCTATTTAAAATGGTCTTCCTTCCGAAATTTTTGTACGTTCTTTCTAATGCACTAATCAATATCTCGAAAAAAATATTCAACATATAAACTCCCTTTTGACATCTTTTTTATGGGGCAATAAGGTTGCAAGGGTCTCTCTTGAAGTGTTACAGCTACCAGTTCACAGAGGTGGTTTGGCAATACCTGACCTACGATTGTACTATCTAGCATCCCAATTGGTATTTATCCATTGGAGAATGTTCCCACAATTAAATAATGCTGCGGGTGCAGTTGAAGCAGCAGCCGTGACTTCATATGAAACCTTACTGAATTTCTTTTTTAGGGGAGAAGTCCCCACTGAAGGGGGCAAAGAGATACTAAAATCTGCTAAAGGATATTGGGGATCTGTATAAAGCATATAATAGATAATCCCCTTCACTTATCCCCTAATGCATCGTTGTGGTTCAACCCTAATCTGAAAGAATTTTTCAATTTGGAAGACGGATTTAGATGGGCTAAATACGGGCTCACATACTTACACCAACTGTATATCAATGGGGAACTAAAAATCTTTTCACAGTTGAGAAGATAATTAAATATCCCGGAGGCGTGGGAATACCAATATACCAGATTGAGACATGCTGCCTATGCTCAGTTTGGGGTTGGACCGGTGCCACTGGAGAATTCCAAGATAGAAAGACTACTTGCTAATCCAGATCATACTAAACGAATATCTACATATTACAGTACACTAGCAGAAAGGGAGAATCCTAGAGAAAGTAAACTTAAAGAAAAATGGGTGGAGATCATTCCAGAAATTACAGATGGTCAATGGGAGGGAGTTCTTGCATCATACTTACCTACGGTTATTTCTGCCAGAGACAAACTAATACAGCTTAGGTACTTGCATCAAATGTATTATACCCCTTTGAGGCTCTATAAAATGGGACGAAAGGAGGATCCTACTTGTCATAAATGTTTGAGGACAGAGGGCTCTTTTATACATATGGTATGGGAATGTGACAGAGTGAGGCCATTATGGTCCCAGGTGACCCAATTTATTGCTGACACTTTAGATATACCAAACATATGTAGCCTGTTGGGCCTTCTAGGGATCATAGAAGATGAAGTTATGAGCAATAGCATGAGAACACTACTAACTAAGATTACTGTTTTACTATGTAAGGAAACTAATTGCACTTCACTGGATCAGAAGAGACTATCTTACACTGAATGCCTGGAAAGGTTTGGTTAGTGCCAATATCACCATGTATAAAATGACGTATGAATCTAAAGGATCGAACAAAAAATTTAATAAAGTATGGGGAAGATGGATTAATTCTGAAAACACGCTACAATCTGTCCTGTAACTACGCAAGGTATTAATATCTATTAGATAGTAACTAAATGATCTCGTGGGGAGTTGAATCACAGCAGCACACAGCACAAAGGGGGACATTTCCCTCTGTTTTTTTTTTTTCTTTGGAATGTTGCATGACCGATATAGTTTCTGTTTATAGAAACGTAAGATATCTTTTCTGCTATACTACTGTTTAGACTAATGCTGCGCACACACGAGCGAACTTTATGGCAGACTTTGCCCAGCGGACGGGATGTCTTCGGACAATTCGATCGTGTGTGGGCTCCAGCGGACTTTGTTTGCTCAAAATTTGGACGGACTTAGATTTGAAACATGTTTTAAATCTATCCGTCGAACTCGAGTCCGGTCGAAAAGTCCGCTCGTCTGTATGCTAGTTCGATGGACAAAAAGCCACGCTAGGGCAGCTATTGGCTACTGGCTATGAACTTCCTTGTTTTAGTCTGGTCGTACGTCATCACGTACGAATTCGACGGACTTTGGTGGATTGTATGTAGGCAAGTCCGTTCATTCAGAAAGTCCGTCGTAAAGTACGTCGAAAAGTCACCCGGGCAAAGTCTCCTGTAAAGTCCGCTCGTGTGTACGCGGCATAAGTTCAGTTAGTCCTGATTTTCAAAAAAAAAACCAGCCAAATGTTTAAAGAGTAATGACAAAAGTAATATAATAAATGTACTATTCTTTTATTTGTATGCAATATTAGAATCTGAATACATTTTGGATTGTATTATATATATATATATATATATATATATATATATATATATATATATATATATATATATATATATATATATATATATATATAATATATATATATATATATATATATATATATATATATATATATATATATATATATATATATATATATATATATATATTTATTGCATTTTGCTAATAACATTTATAACTTTTTGGCAAATTAAATCTTTAAAAGAAAAAAAAAAAAAGATAGTATCCAGTAGAGAGGTGTGGAATCTAAGGTCTCTAGCAGGGCAGAGACTGGCTACAAAGTTGATTGCTTGCTGAGCATAAATGTGATGATGAGCAGGTAGGTTGCACTGGGCCCTAATCTGAGAAAAGGGCAGGGCTGGAAGGGTCAAAGAGGTGGACAAAATTGGTGAACCCATAGGAGGCCCATGTGTAAAATGCCGTATGTTGCTGAGCTTGTGGACACATAGGGTGTATGTGTATTGGGAGGTAGCGAGATATAAAGGGAGACAGGCCTATTTTTTTTCCTGATCTCTCTCCAGGCTATTAATGTGTCTCCTAATAGTAGATTATGTTTCAGTCGGGCGGAGGAGTGAAATTTGCAATGCAGCAGAGTGAACAATCCACATGGATCTACCATCTCTGACTCTAGCTCAACTTGGCACCTCCCTCTTGTTTGAGAAGGTATAACTTTTGAAGAGAGACACGGGGACGGCAGCCATGCCAAAGGAAAACAGTGAGAGCCTTGTGTCATTTCTGGAGGTCTTTGTGTTGCAGTAGAAGAGGGATAGTTTGAAGGGGGTAGAGGAGTTTGTCAAAACTAACCATTTTAAATAAGTGGCATCTTCTGAAGAGAGTAAGTTGAAGGTCTGCCCAAGTTTCTAGTTTCCCAATGCTTTCGGAAATAACCGGGGTATAGATGAGGTGGTATAGGGAGGAGGGCAATTTAGCTATTTTAATCCTGAGGTAGGTAATGTGGGTTTTCGCTATTGAGAAGATGGAATATTCTGTCCAGGAAGGAGCGTGGGCATGGTACAATGATGGTATTTCTATTCTAGAGAAGTTAATCTTAGGCCCTGAGCATGCACAAAACCGAGTGAAGAGCTCCTGAATGTGGGGCATGTCCATCTTAGAAAAAACACAGTCACTTCCAGTGCTAAAGGGTCTTCTGAAGTGAAGGGTAACAGGGACAAAGTTATCCCAAGACTGGGTGGATGCTGCCTTCCTTAGATGGGGTAATCCGATGGAAGCTACAAAAAAGACAAAATGGAGCCTAGTTCCGAGGAAGGGGGTGCGCCCCCAAAACACGTTAGTTATACACTGTGTTATGGTCCTGCACATGTCTATACACTGTATGTGTTTTTATGGCTCAATTGAGATCCGTGCTTTGTGAGTACCCACTTTTTATGGATTTCTATTTATTAAACCGTCATTGGTAATGCACTAGGTGCACGCCTTCCATTTTGTCTTTTTTGCATGTCCATCTTGGGGTCAGAGGTGAATATTAGAATATCATCTGTGAATAGAGCAGTTTGTAACTCTTAATGACCTACCATAACTCTGTGAAGATTAGAATGAAAAAGGAACTAGCGTGACAGGGGCTAAAGTGCTAAGTTGAACAAAAGGGGTGACAAGGGACACTCCTGTCTAGTTCCTTTGTGAAGGGAAATGCTATTTGAAATGTGACCTGCAGCTAGGCTATTCGCAGATGGGGAAGAACACATAGTGGAAATCAGGTGAAGGAAGGAGCTAGTAAAACCAAATCTCTGAAGAACCAACCGCAACCAGTGAAAGTTAACATTATTGAAAGCCTTTTCGGCATCTAGAGTGATAATGGCTAGATCAGTGTTTCTCAACTCCATTCCTCAAGGCGCACCAACAGGTCATGTTTTTAGAATTTCTCTCAGATGAAACAGCTGTGGTAATTACTAAGGCAGTGAAACTGATTAATTCACCTGTGCAAAATAATGAAAAGCCTGAAAACATGACCTGTTGGGGCGCCTTGAGGACTTGAGAAACACTGGGCTAGATCACTGGGTTGGCTCTTGCGTGCTCCAAGACAGTGAGTACTTTATTTATGTTGGAGGTGGCAGGGCATCCTAACGTGAAACCAGCCTGAGAGGGGTGAATCAGTGAGGGCATGATCAATGCTAACCTGTTGACAATAATTTTTGAGAGAGTTTTGAAGTCAAGATTCAACAAAGATATTGGATGGTAGGAGCCTGGCTCTGTTGGGTCTTTGTCTTTCTTGGGGGATCAGACTGATATGGGCTTGAAAGCTCAAGGGGAGGTACTGGCCCCCATCAAGGATCAACTGGTAGAAGGAAGAGTGGGGATTACAGAATCAGCAGGCATTCTGTAGAATTTCGATCTATACCCATCTGGGCCTGGGGCTTTACCATTAGACAATAATGCAATTGCGGATGCCACATCTGTAGCAGTAATTGGGGCATTGAGCTGGTCAAGAAGTGAGGGATCTACCTGGGGAAGAGGGACCTGATCTAGGAAGGCCTGTGCCCCCATAGCATCTATGGGATCTGGGCCATACAGGTTAGCATAGAATCTATCTAGGATGGTTAACGTCTTTAGGGGAGGAGGTGAGCCTACCATTCATATCTTTTAGGACAGATATGTGAGCGGGGGTACGATATCCCCTCTTTAGACGGGCCAGCAAATTCCCAGCTTTATTGCCAAATTTGTGGTATTGAATGTCCAAGAACGACAGGTGAATCTGTTTCTGTTCATCAGCCCATAAATGAAATAGATTTTTGGCATTGCACCAGGCTTTTCTGTGTTCTGAAGAGTTCTGCTGTACAAGACGAGTTTGGGCTACGTGGAGGGTATTGCTTGCTGCACAGTACTGCCTGGTAACATTTTTCCTGTAGCGGCAGAAAAGGCTATGATTCTGGCCCGTAGCACAACTTGCCCAGCCTCCCAGAAAAGTTTGGGTCCGAGCAATGCCGTAAATTAGCATCAGCATATTTTGCCCAAGCCTCTCTGATGACCTTTAAGAGGTCTTGGTTGTTTGATAAGTAAGACAGGAATTGCCAAGTATTAACTGAGCTAGGGGGCACAAAGTAATAAAACAGGTCAACTGATATCCGGTCATGATCAGAAATTGCGATCTCATGGATATGAGAATCAATGGTGTTGTTTTTTAATAGAAGGGGGTTGCAAAATAAATAATCAATCCTGGACAAACTGTGGTGTGGGGAGGGGGGAGAAAAGAGTATTTTTGTTACCCATCAGGGTTGACTAACCTCCAGAGGTCTACTAATTGCAGTCCTTCTACAAAGTGCATTAAAGGGGTGGCAAATGATGAGGAGGTAGTATCTGGGGGGTCCCTGCCCAGGGATTTGTCCTCCAGGCGGTGTATCAAAGAGCGGAAGTAATAGAGGAAGGTGGATATAGGGGGCTAGGTGGGAAGTTAGAGCTTGAAAAAAGAGTTTAGAAGGGGAATTCGGAGCATATATATTGTAGAGAACCCACTCTCTGGCGAACAGTCTCAACTTGATTGTTAGAACCCAGCCAGCATCATCACGCTCTACAGTAGGGATGAGCTTCGATCAACTCGAACATCGGCTGTTCACCAGTTTGCCGAACAGCGAACAATTTGGGGTGTTCGCAGCATATTTGAAAGCCGCGGAACACCCTTTAAAAGTCTATGGGAGAAATAAAAAGTGCTAATTTTAAAGGCTTATATGCATGGTATTGTCCTAAAAAGTGTTTGGGGACCTGGGTCCTGCCCCAGGGGACATGGACCAATGCAAAAAAAGTTTTAAAAACGGCCGTTTTTTCCGGAGCAGTGATTTTAATAATGCTCAAAGTGAAACAATAAAAGTGTAATATTCCTTTAAATTTCATACCTGGGGGGTGTCTATAGTATGCCTGTAAAGGGGCGCATGTTTCCTGTGTTTAGAACAGTCTGGCAGCAAAATGACATTTCAAAGGAAAAAAGTCATTTAAAACTACTCGCGGCTATTAATGAATTACGTAACGGTTGACCCTGCCCCCCTCTGACGTCACAGGAAAACCCATAGGGAAGTTCCTGTCAGGTCCCCGTGCGTCAGAGGGGGGTGGGGTCACTGGGTGGTCCCGCCCTCCATTATTTAAGAAGTGTCAGAAGACGAGAAGCGTCACACAGCGGGAGCCTCCCATCATGGATGCGGAGCGGCCCAAGAACGAAGAAGGGAAGAAGACGCCATGGAGGAAGATGCCAGACGAGAACACCGGAGCAAGAAGCAGAGGATCGGAGGAAGAACCAGAGGAAGAAGAAGACGGAGGAAGAAACCGAAGGAAGATAGAAGAAAGAAGATGGAAAAAAGAAGACTTTAAATAAAGGAATTGTCAAAAACAGGGTAAGCCAATGTGAACTTAACGCCTTTTTGGAAGAGCACAGCACAGATGGGTTGGAAATCTGGAAATCCTTTTGCCTACAGGAAACCTCTTGAGAATAGTTTGTGAAGAGTAGCAATTTATGGCCATCCAATTGGAGGGATTTGGCATTACGGAAAGATCTAAGGATGCCCACATCTGAGTAATTGAGTTAGTGGACGATGATGGGGCTGGGGGAGCAGCGGGCATTTGAAGGAGTCCCCAGGCGATACACTCTCTCCACATGGCGCCGTGATCCCCAGAGCTTGTGGTTTGCATTTAGCGCAGATCTCCTGCAGAGAACCAGAGTTGAAGGTTTCAGGGAGACCTATGACTCTCAGGTTGTTCTGGCGGGAACGGTTCTCGAGATTTTCAAGTTTCTCTAAAATGTATTGCTGGGCTTGAGCATATGGCTGGTCACTTGCCTGAGTATTATGCACCTCATCCTCCAGGTCAGAAAGGCGGTGTTCCAGATCAGACAGCCAACTGGCATGGTCTCCCAGCTCCTTCCTGAGCTGTGTGAGGCCCGCAGCTACAGCCCTGACTACCACAGCTGAGATGGGGGGGACAGAAGGGTGGCCACAGCTTGGGCAATTTTACAATACTTTTCATCAGGGGGAGTGGACGCGACATCCACAGGCTTCACTGGACTTGCAGCTTCCCTCATGTCCTTGCTTTCGACCACATTGGCTGCTTGCAGAGGGTGCGGGCTCCGAGCGTGAGGCTGAAGCCATGCTGGAGCCACTATGGATGACATAGTGATCCATACCACGATCTCCGGGGAGTGCACGAGGGGATGGCTGAGCCGTTGAGTGTGCTCAGGCTGTGAGAATTTGGCTTTGTAGGCTGATGTGTCCGGAAGCCGCTGGTTCTCACTCCTCTCTCATGTGGCGCTGGAACCGGAAGTCCACCACTTGTTTTAATGAAGACTGATGTGTGTTTATCTTATAATTTATCTATTGGGATGGGAGTGTGTGGTGAATGTGAATGGTATAATCTGAGGTGGTTTAGGTGCATGCTATCCTGGAGCTTGGAATGTTTTTCTTTTAAACAATGCAGAGGTATACTGCAATCAAAAGAAAGGACTAAGAACAAATGGGCAGTAAGAAGGGAATTCTACATCTTGCAAAACTTAAAAAGGCCCCATCAAAAATAATAAACCCCCAAAAAATAAAACCCCACAATACCACCAAACAAAAATGAAGTCTTGCAGCAAAAAAAAAAAACGTGTCGGACAAAAAATAAAAACCCTATCAATATAAAATAAAAATGAATAAACACCTAAAATAAACAAAAATCCCCAAATCCACCACTAATAAGAACAACAACAAGAAAAGTTGGCCGCAAAGAGGTAGATTTCCCAGAGAGCTAGCAATTTGAATTAAAATACAATATCCTACAGTAAATGACCACCAACTTTCCCAAGGCAGATTGTCAGCTGTCCTTAAAGCGGAGTTCCACTTGTTGTTAAGTTTATTAAAAGTCAGCAGCTACAAAAAGTGTAGCTGCTGACTCTTAATAAAAGAAAACACTCACATGTCCCACGGTCCAGTGATGCGGCCACCCGATGCCTCGCTCCTCTCCCCCGCCTCTCCGTGCCCCTGTTCAGAAGATTTCACCTCACTTTCTGTCCCAATGACAATTGGATTTTGAAAATTTTGGCTTATTAGGGAAACAAGGATTGGTGATAAAGCATCAGTGGAGACAACTTTTTCCCATATTAACGCTTACAGGAGAGAATTTCCCTTCCTAGGGGTAGATTTCCTCTCACTACCTGTTGTCTCCCTCCGTTTGTAAGTAGGAGTCCTTTGTAAGTCAGATGTTTTGAAAATAGGGGACCACCTTTATATACTATAGGGCCTGCCCTATATACTCTGCTGAAAATTGGGCCTTAGGTGTTGGTGGTACCAGAACACTGTAAGCCCTCACAGTTACTCTTTGCGGGCGCTGGAACGGGCCCTGCTGTGAAATATTATATCAAGAATTGTAATGACATGCCCCTGTTAAACAGGGGCAGAAAAAGTGGGCCTTTGTTGGTGATGCCACAACACTGTAAGCCCTCACAGTAACTCTTGGTGGGCGCTGGAACGGGCCCTGCTGTGAAATATTATATCAAGAATTGTAATTACATGCCCCTGTTAAACAGAGGCAGAAAAATTGGGCCTTTGGTGGTGGTGGTGCCACAACACTGTAAGCCCTCACAGTTACTCTTGGTGGGCGCAGGAACGGGCCCTGCTGTGAAATATTATATAAAAAATTGTAATTACATGCCCCTGTTACACAGGGGCAGAAAAATTGGGTCTTAGGCAGTGATGGTGGTGCCACAACACTGTAACCCCTCACAAATTCTCTTGTTGAGCGCAGGAACGAGCCGTGCTGTGAAATATTAGATCAAAAATTGTAATTACACGCCTCTGTAAAACAGGGGCAGAAAAATTGGGCCTTAGGCAGTGGTGGTGGTGCCACAACACTGTAACCCCTCACAGATTCTCTTGCTGAGCGCAGGAATGAGCCCTGCTGTGAAATAGAGCAAAAATTGTAATTACATGCCCCTGTTAAACAGGGGCAGAATAATTGGGCCTTAAGCAGTGGTAGTGGTGGTGGCACAACACTGTAAAGCCTCACAGATACTTTTGTTGAGTGCAGGAACGGGTCCTGCTGTAAAATATATGATTAAAAACTGCAATTACATGCCCCTGTTAAACAGGGACAGAAAAATCGGGCCTTAGGCAGTGGTGGTGGTGCCCTGAACCAAAAATTTCTTAGAAGCTATCATCATGAAGATTGAGGAGGAATAGGATAGTCACTCAGCATAATAGGAGAGTCACTCAGCATAGGCAGTCTTTAAGGGATCCCACATCCATAGAAAAATCAACCGGTTACATCAGCATCAGGTGCTTGGTAGCTCGTGATTAGGAATGGAGTTTTATGTTCAAAACCCTGTCTCTTGTGTTTTTTAACCTTTTTGACACTTTTTTTTGTGAAATGGTAGCCATTACCAATTCACACGGGGGGCAGGATTTGGGGGTCCCCTTGTTAAAGGTAGCTTCCAAATTCCGATAAGCCCCGGCCCGCAGACCCCCAAAACCACCTGGCAAGGGTTGTGGGGATGAGGCCCTTCTCCCCATCAACATGGGGACAAGGTGCTTTAGTGAGCTACCCCAAAGCACCCTCCCATTGTTGAGGACATGTGGCCTAGTACGGTTCAGGGGGGGCACTCTCATCCCCCCTCTTTTCCTGCGGCCTGCCAGGTTGCGTGCTCAGATAAGGGTCTGGTATGGATTTTTGGGGGACCCCACGCCATTTTTTTTTAATTTTGGCACAGGGTTCCCCTTAAAATCCATACCAGACCTGAAGGGTTTGGTATGGATTTTGAGGGGGACCCCCACCCCATTTTTTTAAAAATGTTGGCGCGGGGTTCCCCTTAACATACATACCAGACCTGAAGGGCCTGGTATGGAATTTAGGGGGGACCCCATGTATTTTTTTTATTAAGGTTTGGGGTACCCCTGTGGGGAAATTCCATGCTGTTTTTATCAATTAATTTTTATGTGTATTGACGGACCAGCAATTCATTATAGCCAGCGCTAGCGATAGTAGTTTTACATTACTTTTTTTCCTTTAGAAATGTCATTTTGCTGTCAGACGGTTCTAAACATGGGAAACATGCGCCCCTTTACAGGCATATTATATACACCCCCCCAGGTACGAAATTTAAAGGAATATTACACTTTTATCGTTTCACTTTAAGCATTATTAAAATCACTGCTCCCGAAAAAACGTCAGTTTTTGAAACTTCTTTGTGCCAGAAGGGTCCGATCCGGAAGGAATGCCCAGAAAACTGGTTAGGGTTAAGGCCTAGATTAGCCAGAAAGATGCGAACATGTCTGATGTACTGGCTAGCTGTTAGTGGGCTGGAAGGAAAAGGCAAAATTGGGGTGGAGCTAGACTTGCTCAGCAGGTGTGATAACAACTGGTCAAGAACAGCTACTGGACACCATTCCTTGTGGGACTGGAGGAATTTGATGTTGACCCCAGTGCTGGACTGATGAGTTTTGGACACTGCCAGATGTAGGACCAAATGGTCTTGAAGGTAGGCCAGATGGCACCTGGCAACCGGGGCCACTGTAAGTGAACTCACCGCGCCATAGGAAGCCATAAAAGGCCAGGTAGATAGCTTCTTGGATGACCAGGCTGGGAAACAACCGAAAGGGGGCAATGACAGGATGGCTGACATGTCCCGGAATGTGGAACTTGATATGGACAAGCGTTTGCTACTGGCTATGGGCTGATGTTTCTGGATGCCACGCAGCAAGGCTTTGACCACATGGGTTGCAAACAATGAGGGATTCCCAGGGGCTTGTAGAGAGAGGAAATGCTGGATGCCAGCTTGGTACAGTCTGACAGTCTTGTGGGACAGGCTCAGATGAGTGTGGTAGTAAGACACGAAGGCCAGGACATGCTTGATGTGGCCTCTGCCCGTCCTGGAGCATGTGGCTAGGAATTTTCCATAGGCATTCCAGGCGGTGTGGTAGGCCTTCAGCGTGTTGGGCGACAGTGACCGGTTTATGAGCAGCGCAGCATTGCGAAGGTGGTCTCTTAGCCCATCGTTAGCTGCGACCAAGGTGGGATAGGAAATGAGTTTGGGTCAGCTCTGGGTTTCTGTAAGAAATCCAAAACCGAACATGAACACATACCAACCACCCAGCCCCCGAGGCTAATCAAAGTGCAGACAAGGCACCAGGGGGATCTAATTACCACCTCAATCAGCCACAGAGCCCGTGCAATCGATACATGCTAATCTCCAAATGGATGAGGCGGCAACCCCACAGACAGTAAATCCTACAACCAGTGAAGCCTGTGTCGAGTGATATCGGACAATGACCGACAGCGGTTCAAAGGCTTGGATCTACGAATGAATTGTATGTTCGTGGATGGGATGACAAACAAGGCAGAGGGAACCTACAAATCTACTATGCCTGTGCCGAATGATGTCGGGACACGACCAACAACAACTAGGAGGCAGCTAATAGGAAACATAACAAATCGTAACATTGCGTATGAAACAAAAGATACCCATTTTAAGGCCAATAACTAGAATATAAGCCAGCCAAGGGGGGACTAGCAAAATTAACAAGTCAGTTCCCATAGACTACAATGGTATTTGTTATATAACTTTTGCCCATGTTAGGCTCTTTGTTTGCCCCCCCTGGACCGGGGGGTGTTTGTCCCATCTGTAATTTTTTAGCATGCTGGATGATGTGCTTATTTTGTGCTAGCTGCATTTGGGTTGTTCTGGGCATGCTCGGGGACTTTGTTTTTTGCTGTGGCTTTCGGTGTGTGAAATGCATTTGGGTTGGTCTGGGCATGCTCAGGGACTTTGTTTTTTTGTGATTTTTGCATGTGAAAAGCACTTGGATTTTTCTGTGTGTGTGTGTGTGTATGTGTGTTGCATTATTTTGCAAAATCTTCCTCAAGATGTTGTGACTAATAAATGTTTATATCCTTGAGAGACTGTCCGTTTGTGGGTGCAGTCCTTTTAACTCCTGTTAATTTCCTCTGCAAAATGGTCAGACCTCAAAACCACAGTGCTCAGTCTGAGGCTGTGGAACTCTGTAAGTGGAACTGGTATAAGTGGTGAGTTAAAAACCAGAGTTAGAGCGAACAAGTCTTGCTTTTTGTTTGCTGGGTTGCATTTTTGGGGCTTTTCCTTTTAGTTTTTCAATCACCTTTTTCTGTCACTTTTTAAATAGCTTTTTTTTTTTTTCTCTGGTTCATTCAGGCTATCAATTAAGGGGGGTGGTTAATTGCTCACAGGTGCCTATATAACTGGGTGTAGGACTCAGTCTGAGTGTGCTCAGTCTGAGGCTGTGGAACTCTGTGTAAGTGGAACTGGTATAAGTGGTGAGTTAAAAACCAGAGTTTAAAACAGGAGGTTATAACAGGGGTCATAGTACCTGTGTAGTGTGAGTACCTAAGTGTTTTCTGAGTAGTGTGTGTGGATCATTAGTACTTGTGTATTGTGTACTGTATACTTGAGTATTGCGAGAGCACGTAGGTCTGCGACTGTTCTGCGATTGCACGTAGGTCTGTGAGTACCTGTCTTGTTGTGTACCTGTGTATTGTCTTGAGTATTAGTGCTAGGAAGCTAGCTGTTAGGTAATTTGGACAGGGTAAAATCCCCAAATCCTCACTAAATTTAATAGGTACGATGCCCGGCGGGTGTGGAGAGTCGACTCTTTGTACATCTTGCTGCATGTATGCGTTCCTTGATCATCCGATCGAGGGCGAATACTGCTGTGCAAAATGTAAGCACATTGTTTCCCTGGAAGCCCAGGTTCTGGATATGGGGAAGCAACTGTCAGCACTGAGAAATCCCTCCATACTAAAGGAGAGCCAGGAACGTACACAGCAGGTGTCGGCAGGGGCCAGCACAGAGGCACAGGTGGAGACAAAGAGGTGCAGGCACTAGCAAAGAGTAGATGGGTGACAGTCAGGAGGGGTAGAGGGGGAAGTGCCAGGGAGGCCGATCCAGGACTAGAGCATCCCAATAAGTACTCTCCATTGAGTGACATTGGTGAAACCAGTCAGGGACCAGCACTGCTGGAGCTGAGGGACTCTCCTAGCTGCCAGGGGAAGAACTCCTCCAGTAAGAGTGGGGGAGCAGCAAAGGGAAAGGAAAGACAGATTCTGGTGGTAGGGGACTCAATTCTTAGAAGGACAGAGAGGGCAATCTGTAACCAAGACCTGAAGCGCCGAACAGTATGTTGTCTACCGGGCGCTCGGGTTCGGCACATCACGGATCTTGTGGACAGATTACTGGGAGGGGCTGGGGAAGACCCGGCTGTCATGGTGCACGTTGGCACCAATGACAAAGCCAGAGGCAGATGGAGTGTCCTAAAGAACGATTTTAGGGACTTAGGAGCTAAATTGAGGAAAAGGACCTCCAAGGTAGTATTCTCAGGAATACTACCGGTACATCGAGCCACACCAGAAAAGCAGAGGGAGATTAGGGAAGTAAACAAGTGGCTGAAGAGCTGGTGTAGTAAGGAGGGGTTTGGGTTCCTGGAGGACTGGGCCGACTTCTCCTGTCGGTAACCGGTACTAAAGAAGGGACGGACTGCACCTAAATGAGGAGGGTACAGATCTGCTGGGTATGAAGATGGCCAAAAAGTTAGAGGGGTTTTTAAACTAGGCGATGGAGGGGAGGGTCCAGAGACAGAGATAGCCAGCACGGAAGATATTCCAGAGGGTAGTATTGGGGGCATTAGTGGTAGGTTAACCAAAGCACAAAAACACAAGGTGAGTATAGTAGCAAGTCCTAGTTGCAATCTCGAAACACCCAAAACGAGGACAATATGCGACCGGTCTAAACTATGTGGCATGTTCACCAATGCCAGGAGCATGGCGGACAAGATGGGTGAACTAGAGATACTGTTGTACAAGGAGGATTTGGATTTTGTGGGAATTTCAGAGACCTGGTTCAACAGCTCTCATGATTGGCTGGCAAACATTCAAGGGTATACCCTATACCGCAAGGATAGAGAGGGTAAAAAAGGGGGAGGGGTATGCCTATATATCAAGAATAATGTACAAGCGAATGTGAGAGATGACATCGCTGAGGGAGCTAGAGAGGAGGTGGAATCCTTATGGGTAGAGCTCCAAAGGGATGAAACTAAGGGGAAAATAATACTGGGAGTATGCTATAGGCCCCCTAACCTGAGGGAGGAAGTGGAGACGGATCTCCTATCACAAATTGGATTAGCAGCAAGGATGGGAAGTGTTATCATAATGGGGGATTTTAATTATCCAGACATAGACTGGGTGGAGGGAACCGCGCATTCATTTAAGGCTCGCCAGTTCCTTAATGTCTTGCAGGACAATTTTATGGGTCAGATGGTAGACGCACCAACTAGAAATAATACATTACTGGATCTACTAATTACCAACAATACAGACCTGATCACGGATGTGGAAATACGGGGCAATTTAGGTAACAGCGATCACAGGTCAATTAGTTTCAGTATAAATCACACAAATAGGAAACATGAAGGGAACACAAAGACACTGAATTTCAAAAGAGCCAACTTCCCTAAACTACAAACCTTGCTAAAAGGCATAAATTGGGATAAAATATTTGGAACAAAGAATACAGAGGAGAGATGGGTTTGCTTTAAGAGCATATTAAATAAGGGCATTAGCCAATGTATCCCATTGGGTAATAAATTTAAAAGAGCGAACAAAAATCCTGGATGGCTTAACTCCAATGTAAAAATGCATATAAAAGCAAAGGAGAAGGCCTTCAAAAAATACAAGGTTGAGGGATCATCCTCAGCATTCAGACTTTATAAAGAATGCAATAAGAAATGTAAGGGTGCAATTAGGACGGCTAAGATAGAACATGAAAGACACATAGCGGAGGAGAGCAAAAAAAATCCCAAGAAATTCTTTAAGTATGTAAACAGTAAAAAAGGGAGGACAGACCATATTGGCCCCATAAAGAATAAGGAAGGACATCTGGTTACAAAGGATGTAGAGATGGCGAAGGTATTGAATTTATTCTTCTCCTCAGTCTTCACAAGTGAATCGGGGGGCTTCAGTAACCAAAACTGCAGTGTTTATCCTCATGACACAACACAGGAAGCACCTCCATGGTTAACAGAGGACAGAATTAAAATCAGACTTGAGAAACTTAACATTAATAAATCACCGGGACCAGATGGCTTGCATCCGAGGGTACTTAGGGAACTCAGTCAAGTGATTGCCAGACTGTTGTTCCTAATTTTTACAGACAGTTTATTGACTGGAATGGTACCAGCTGATTGGAGAAAAGCCAATGTAGCACCAATATTTAAAAAGGGCCCTGGGAATTACAGACCAGTTAGCCTAACATCAATAGTATGTAAACTCTTGGAGGGGATGATAAGGGACTATATACAAGATTTTAGTAATAAGAACGATATCATTAGCAGTAATCAGCATGGATTCATGAAGAATCGTTCTTGCCAAACCAATCTATTAACCTTCTATGAGGAGGTGAGTTGCCATCTAGATAAAGGAAGGCCCGTAGACGTGGTGTATCTGGATTTTGCAAAAGCATCTGACACAGTTCCCCATAAACGTTTACTGTACAAAATAAGGTCCGTTGGCATGGACCATAGGGTGAGTACATGGATTGAAAACTGGCTACAAGGGCGAGTTCAGAGGGTGGTGATAAATGGGGAGTACTCAGAATGGTCAGGGGTGGGTAGTGGGGTTCCCCAGGGTTCTGTGCTGGGACCAATCCTATTTAATTTGTTTATAAACGACCTGGAGGATGGGATAAACTGTTCAATCTCTGTATTTGCAGACGATACTAAGCTAAGCAGGGCAATAACTTCTCCACAGGATGTGGAAACCTTGCAAAAAGACCTGAACAAATTAATGGGGTGGGCGACTACATGGCAAATGAGGTTCAATGTAGAAAAATGTAAAATAATGCATTTGGGTGGCAAAATTATGAATGCAATCTATACACTGGGGGGAGAACCTCTGGGGGAATCTAGGATGGAAAAGGACCTGGGGGTCCTAGTAGATGATAGGCTCAGCAATGGCATGCAATGCCAAGCTGCTGCTAATAAAGCAAACAGAATATTGGCATGCATTAAAAGGGGGATCAACGCAAGATATAAAACGATAATTCTCCCACTCGACAAGGCTCTGGTCCGGCCGCACCTGGAGTATGCTGTCCAGTTCTGGGCACCAGTCCTCAGGAAGGATGTACTGGAAAAGGAGCGAGTACAAAGAAGGGCAACAAAGCTAATAAAGGGTCTGGAGGATCTTAGTTATGAGGAAAGGTTGCAAGCACTGAACTTATTCTCTCTGGAGAAGAGACGCTTGAGCGGGGATATGATTTCAATTTACAAATACTGTACTGGTGACCCCACAATAGGGATAAAACTTTTTCGCAGAAGAGAGTTTAATAAGACTCGTGGCCACTCATTACAATTAGAAGAAAAGAGGTTTAACCTTAAAAAACGTAGAGGGTTCTTTACTGTAAGAGCAGCAAGGATGTGGAATTCCCTTCACAGGCAGTGGTCTCAGCGGGGAGCATTGATAGCTTCAAGAAACTATTAGATAATCACCTGAATGACCGCAACATACAGGGATATATAATGTAATACTGACACATAATCACACACATAGGTTGGACTTGATGGACTTATGTCTTTTTTCAACCTCACCTACTATGTAACTATGTAACTATGTAACTATATTCTGTTAGTGTCTCAAATTAGCATACATGTGTTTTTTGCTTTCCTTGCTCTTTTCCAAGTCCTGTTTTGTTGACCAATAAAATTTTTTATGTTTTATGTGTTAATAATTTGTTTTGCAGATGCATGCTCAGTCCAAGTAATGCATTTTACCCCCCAACACACACACAAACAATTTTCATGCAACAACTTTCCGAGCTGCATGGCAAAACAAAAAAAATGTGTGATTTGTCTAAAATCTACTTTCCTGGTGTCTTCATGGTAGCATATGCATGGATTGTGCGTATGCTGCCATGGATAGGCACCAGGAAAGGAAAATTACATAGAGGTAAGTATTCAATTTTCCATTTTAGCTCAGTGGTTCTCAGCCTCAGTCCTCAAGTACCCCCGGCAGACATGTTTTGGGAATTTATCTTATCTAAAATAGCTGTCCAAAATACCAAGCCATTGACTGTGATTTAAAGCATCTGGGCAAGATGAAGGAAAACCTGCAAACATGGCCTCTTGGGGGTAATTGAGGACAGGGTTGAGAACCACTGATTTAGAGCACTGCGCTAAAATCAAGCTCAAGACAATCCTATTCTAATTGTGGGCATTTGAGGGAAATCAAGTAAGTGTTAGAACCCCTGCTTGTCTTTTTTAGGTAGGGCTTTGTGTCCCTTTTCGGAAAATTGGCTTCACTTCCTGTCAAATAGCCAAACAGGAAGTGAGGGTAAAACCCTACCAATGTCTTTCCTTGGGGACACACAGGTTAATCTAACTAGTGTCCCCATTAGGCAAATTGCACTCTAGCACTTTGTTGTGTGTTGTGTTATTAAGTATTTTGGGGTTAATTAAAGGCAAATCCACACTACAGTACAAGTATACTCGCTGTAAATCTGAGGGGAAGCACTGGTGATTTTATCATCCAATCATGTAGAAGCAAAGATGCTGATTTTTTATTTTCCTTGCATGTCCCCCTCGGATCTAGAGCAACTGCACTTCCAAGTGCACTTGTAGGGCAAAGTGAATTTGCCTTTAGTAAATAAACCCCAAAGTCCAAGATAACTAGTACACAGCAAAATGCTAGAGTGAAATTTACCTAATGGTGAAAATATTTAGATTGACCTGTGTGTCCCCAAGGAAAGACATTGGTAGGGTTTTACCCTCACTTCCTGTTTGGCTATGTGACAGGAAGTGAATAAATTTGAAAGAGAAACTGGCAAAATGTGTGAGGTGTCTTCACCCTATCAGGGGTGCAGACATCCCCAAAAAACTGACAAGACTTCTAATCCCTCTGCACTATATCCCCAAGCAAAAATAAGAAAGCATTTCATTTAGTTTAACTTTGCAAAGACACATTCTTAAGTTCAACTGTGATGCATTTCAATGGCCCATTTAGACCTTGTTTAATAGAAAAACCCAGTTGCCTTTCACTATAAACATTTGTTAGTCCAGTCCTGGAAATTTACATCTGCTTTACTATTAATTTCTCTAAAAATTGGGTTCCTGCAGCTGGATGCACCAAATGCATCTAGATGTGTGACTGCTGTGTATGTGATATGCACAACTGCTGTGTGCGGGACAGGAACGACATCACGCCCCTCCAGGAAGTTGCTTGTCATGCTGCTAATTTCTTCCCACCACCATGCCCCGCTCACTGTTCTCTGAGGAAGAGATGATCCTTATTTGCAAACTAAGATAATTTTTGATTTATTTTTACATGGGGTGGTGTTTGTGTGGGCCATGTGTGTATGTCAAAATGATTTGGCCTCAAAACACACACCTACTTCCTGTGTACAGATTCACTTCCGGGCCAATGTATATTGCTTCCTGCTTCAGTGTGTGTGTATATATAGATATATCTATAGATGTAGGTTCTTGTGTCCACCAGGAGAGAGAAGTTGGGTAGATGCCACACTTCCAATTCTGGAGGCATAATAATGGTCTAGCACAGGAGTCTTCAGACTACGGCCCCCCAGTTGTTCGGGAACTGCAATTCCCATCATGCCTAGTCATGTCTGTGAATGTCAGAGTTTTACAATGCCTCATGGGATGTGTAGTTCCGCAACAGCTGGAGAGCCGTAGTTTGAAGATTCCTGATCACTCTAGCATGTCTTGAAAAAAGGTGTTTTTTCATGTGCCTTGTATAATGCCCAAGAATTATCGTTTGGAAAATACAAGTGGGTCATGGCACATCTACATTCCAAATTTGGCACTTAAGATGGTCATGTACTATGCAATCTGATTGGCCAATCTCTGTACAACTCAATATTTATTTAAAATAGGTAATAGGAAGAAACACTTGAACAATTAATTCAAATTATAGGAAACCAAACAGGCTCTTGCGCTAAATCTAATTTATTTAAGATCTAACTGATTGCAGTGTATGGTCACCTTTAACCAGTTGCCGACTGCCGCACACCGATGTATGTCGGCACGGGCAGGCATAAGGGCTTACCTGTACGTCCCTGCCTGCCCGCGGGCGGGGGGTCCAATCGGACCCCCCTGGTGCCTGCGGCGGTCGGATTCATGTCAGGAGCGATCTGAGGTGAGGGGGAGGCCACTGATTCATGGCCACCCCTCACGATCGCTCCTGGCAAATGACAGGCTTCCTCTGCTTGCTGTAATGTAAACAGCGGCAGAGGAAATGATGTCATCGCTCCTCAGGAAGCCTTTTCGTTCCGGCTCCCGAGGAGAGAAGACATCCAAGTAAGTGCACCAAACACAACACTTACAGTAGAACACTCTAGGTACACATTTCACCCCCCATCACCCCCGATCACCCGCCTGTACCCCCTGTCACAGTGACACCAATAGCAGTTTTTTTTTTCTGATTATTGCATTGGAGTCAGTTTGTGACAGTTATAAGTGGTAGGGCAGTTAGTGTTAGGCCACTTTAGGTCTAAGGTACCCCCCTAACCCCCCCAATAAAGGATTAACCCCATGATCACCCCCCATCGCCAGTGTCACTAAGCAATCATTTTTCCGATCGCTGTATTAGTGTCACAGGTGACGCTAGTTAGGGAGGTAAGTATTTAGGTTTGCCATCAGCTTTTTATAGCTTCAGGGACCCCCATATACTACCTGTTTTGGATTCAGAATAAAAGTTCTGAAATTATTATATCTACCCCTTTATCAAATTGAAGCATGCATGCCATTAAGAAGTAATCACGCTCTGACACTTAGTTCAGAATAAAAAACTTCTAGTTTATTTCAGCTTTTTTAGTTGGTTTTTATACCCTCGCAAAAGAGTACAGTATATGCAAAACATGTTGTTATGACAATTCATAAGATTCTAACA